>NW_025213781.1:31089-36000 GCF_004010195.1 Chiloscyllium plagiosum | reverse complement strand
ATGTTTATCTACCTGAAAGACATTGATGTATTATGATGAAAGCAAAATGGTGTCAATACTGGAGATCCAAAATAAAACCAGGAAGTACTGGGGAAACTCAGCCAGCCTAGCTAATCTGTGAAGAGAGAACCAAAGTTAATTTTTCTAGCCCAAGAAGCTTCGTATCACTTTGAAACATTAACTTTGTTTCTCTTTTCAGATAGAAGAGGAATATTTTTGCTGGGTATCTGATGTGTTCACCTGATGGGCAATAATATTTTGATTTGTATCACTAATATGGCACAAATGTATCCACGTGGGCACCTATAGTTTCAACAGATTGTTACAAATGTGTTCAGTTGACCAGCAGCAATGTTTACACTTACAGGCACTTACTTGAGTCATAGAGATGCACAGGACAGAAACAGAGTCTTCAGTCCAACTCATTCATGCCAACCAGATACCCTAACCTAATCTAGTCCCATTTGCCAGGACTTGGCCCATATCCCACTAAACCCTTCCTATTCACATACCTATTGTCTACTATTTACACTAATATGTTGACGTGACAAGCATATGTGTTTATCTAATGGACATTAATATATTCACTGACACTGATGTGATTGATGGAATCTTTGTTCTCACCTGATAGGCTGCAATGAACTTACGTGCTGGCCACTATTGTGTTCACCTCATGGGCATTAATGTGTTTAATGTGATGGGCACAGAAGTGCCCCCTTGACTGTTGCCAATATGTCCATGTGATGGGTTTGAATGGCTTCAACTGTTGTACACTAATATGTTCTTTTTTTATCAGTGATTTGTTAACCTGATAAGCTCAAAGGAATTGGAACTTAGCATTGCCTGGCACTTGCATGGTGCAAATGCTACTTACCATTTACCAGCCCAAACCTGGATATTGTCCAGGTCGTAATGCATTTGGAAATAGACTGCTTCAGTATCTGAGGAGTCACGAATGAACATTGTGCAATCATTGGCAAATATCCTCACTTCTGACCTTATGATGGAGGGCAGGTCATTGATCAAGTAGCTGAAGATGGTTGGGCCTAGTACACTACCCTGAAGAACAGAGGTGTCCTAGAGCTGAGATGACTGACCTTCAACAACCACAACCGTCTTCCTTTGTTCCAGGTATGTCTCCAACCAGTGGAGAGTTTTCAATTATTCATGTTGCCTCAATTCTGCAAGGTCTTCTTGAGGTCAAAGTTGGTAGAGTGTTGCTTTGATGTCAAGGGTATTCGCTGTCATGTCATTTCTGAAATTGCACTCTTTTGAACCAAGGCTACATAAGACATAAGAAGTTGGAGCTTCCATAGGCCATCCTGCCTGGCAAATGTGCTCTATCAATTCATAAGATTATGGCTGAAATGATATGATTGTGGCCTTATCAGTATTTTCTTTCTCAACTGTTTCAAATAAGCCTTTAATCCCTTATGAATCATAAATCTGTCTATCTCAGCCTTGAATAAACTCAATGACCCAGCCTCTACTGCTACGTTTGGAATAAGGTCTCAGAAAAGAAATTCCTCGTCACCTCCATTTTAACTGAGAGAGACCTTGACTTTAAACTGTTCCCCTCGTTTCACCATGAGGGGAAGCATTCCATCAACATGTACTCTCTCAAACTTCCTTAGAATACAATAGAAACATAAAACTAGGAGCAGGCATAGATTAGTGCTGGAGGAGCAGGCATAGGCCATTCAGCTCTTTGAGCCTGCTCCACCATCCAATATGATCATGGCTGATACTCAATCTCAATGCCACGTTCCTGCCTGTCCCCTATATTTCTTGATGCCTTTAAAATATAAAAAAAAATTATCGCTTTCCTGAATATATCCAGTAGCTTGGACTCCACAGCCTTGAGTGGTAGAGAATTCCATAGGCTCATGACCCTCTGAGTCTTTCCTCATATCAGCACCTAAATGGTAAACACTCTGTGTGTCTCTCCAGTTCTAGTGTTTACCATTTAGGTGCTGATATGAGGAAAGACTCAGAGGGTCATGAGCCTATGGAATTCTCTACCACTCAAGGCTGTGGAGTCCAAGCTACTGGATATATTCAGGAAAGCGATAATTTTTTTTTATATTTTAAAGGCATCAAGAAATATAGGGGACAGGCAGGAACGTGGCATTGAGATTGAGTATCAGCCATGATCATATTGGATGGTGGAGCAGGCTCAAAGAGCTGAATGGCCTATGCCTGCTCCTCCAGCACTAATCTATGCCTGCTCCTAGTTTTATGTTTCTATTGTATTCTAAGGAAGTTTGAGAGAGTACATGCTGATGGAATGCTCCCCCTCATGGTGAAACGAGGGGAACAGTTTAAAGTCAAGGTCTCTCTCAGTTAAAATGGAGGTGACGAGGAATTTCTTTTCTGAGACCTTATTCCAAACGTAGCAGTAGAGGCTGGGTCATTGAGTTTATTCAAGGCTGAGATAGACAGATTTATGATTCATAAGGGATTAAAGGCTTATTTGAAACAGTTGAGAAAGAAAATACTGATAAGGCCACAATCATATCATTTCAGCCATAATCTTATGAATTGATAGAGCACATTTGCCAGGCAGGATGGCCTATGGAAGCTCCAACTTCTTATGTCTTATGTAGCCTTGGTTCAAAAGAGTGCAATTTCAGAAATGACATGACAGCGAATACCCTTGACATCAAAGCAACACTCTACCAACTTTGACCTCAAGAAGACCTTGCAGAATTGAGGCAACATGAATAATTGAAAACTCTCCACTGGTTGGAGACATACCTGGAACAAAGGAAGACGGTTGTGGTTGTTGAAGGTCAGTCATCTCAGCTCTAGGACACCTCTGTTCTTCAGGGTAGTGTACTAGGCCCAACCATCTTCAGCTACTTGATCAATGACCTGCCCTCCATCATAAGGTCAGAAGTGAGGATATTTGCCAATGATTGCACAATGTTCATTCGTGACTCCTCAGATACTGAAGCAGTCTATTTCCAAATGCATTACGACCTGGACAATATCCAGGTTTGGGCTGGTAAATGGTAAGTAGCATTTGCACCATGCAAGTGCCAGGCAATGCTAAGTTCCGGATGTTGCCAGGGTTGGAGGATCTGAGCTACAGGGAGAGGTTGAACAGGCTGGGGCTGTTTTCCCTGGAGCGTCGGAGGCTGAGGGGTGACCTTATAGAGGTTTACAAAATTATGAGGAGCATGGATAGGATAAATAGACAAAGTCTTTTCCCTGGTTCGGGGTGTCCAGAACTAGAGGGCATAGGTTTAGGGTGAGGGGAAAGATATAAAATAGACCTAAGGGGCAACTTTTCACACAGTGGGTGGTACGTGTATGGAATGAGATGTCAGAGGATGTGGTGGAGGCTGATACAATTGCAACATTTAAGAGGCATTTGGATGGGTATATGAATAGGAAGGGTTTGGGGGGATATGGGCCGGGTGCTGGCAGGTGGGACTAGATTGAATTGGGATATCTAGTCGGCATGGATGGGTTGGACCGAAGGGTCTGTTTCCATGCTGTACATCTCTATGACTCTATAACCAGCAGAAGCTTCCTCCCTACATCTAGTTTGCCGAACCCTGTTAGAATTGTATATGTTTCAATACTGCCAAAATTTCACTACTATCTACACTGGTCCCACTTTTCTGCACCAGGTCCATGTCTTGAATGTTAGAACATTTCAAGTGCTCATTCAGTACTTTTTAATGTTACTCACCTCAATTATCCTTCTTGGCAGTGCATTCCAGAACCACACTTTTCCTCAAATCACCTCTAGACTTCCTGCTTTTCACTTTAAAGTGCGCTCCCTTACCCTTGACTCTTTACAAAGGGGAGCAACTGTTTTATGTCCACTTGTCTGTGCCCCTCATAATCTCATACACCTCTATCACATCCCCTTTAACCTGAATTTATTCAGCTTCTGTTCAAAGCTGAAATACTCCATCCCAACAACATCCTAGTGAATCACCTCTGTGCCCTCTTCAGTGCAGTCTCATCCTTCTTATACTGTGATGATTAGAACTACTCACAGCACTCCAGCTATGGCTTAACCAGAGATCTATCCAGCTCCAATATAATCTTCCCAACTCTTATAATCTAAGCCTTGTCTGATAAAGGCCAGTGTCCTATATGACTTCTTAATTACCTTAGTAACCTGTCCTGCTGCCTTCAGGGATCTGTAGACAAACATTCCAAGATCCCTCCGACCCTCTGATCTTCCTAATGTCCTATCATTCATTGAGTACACCCTTGCCTTGTTCATTCTTCCAAAGTACATCACCTCATACTTTTCAGGGTTAAATTCCACCTTCCATTGATCTGCCCATCTGATCAGTCTTTATCCTCATTACCCTTCATCCTCATGTAACCTGTGAGCATCTTTCTTACTGTCAACCATCGGGCTGATCTTCATATCATCCACAAGCTTATTTATCATACTCCCAACGTTCTCAGTTATATAGTTTATATACAACAACAACTGTAATCCACTGCACCAGCCACCAGTCACACAAACAGCCTTCTCCTACCACCCTCTGTCTCTTAGCTACTAAGGCGGTTAAAAACAATGACTGCAGGTGCTGGAAACCAGATTCTGGATTATTGGTGCTGGAAGAGTACAGCAGTTCAGGCAGCATCCAAGGAGCTTCGAAATCGATGTTTCGGGCAAAAGCCCTTCATCAGGAGTAAAGGCAGTGAGCCTGAAGCGTGGAGAGATAAGCTAGAGGAGGGTGGGGTTGGGGAGAAAGTAGCAATGGGTGAGTGGGGGAGGGGATGAAGGTGATAGGTCAGGGAGGAGAGGGTGGAGTGGATAGGTGGAAAAGGATCTAGGCAGGTAGGACAAGTCTGGACAGGTCATGGGGACAGTGCTGAGCTGGAAGTTTGGAATTAGGGTGAGGTGGGGGAAGGGGAAATGAGGAAACTGTTGAA
>NW_025213781.1:22690-29636 GCF_004010195.1 Chiloscyllium plagiosum | reverse complement strand
ACACCAAGCCAGGGCATTGATCTGTAACCCAGGAGCAGTTACCCTCCCAGCATGTAGGGCCGGATGTTAATCGTTTTAATATGTCAGTGTACCACCCTCCTGTAACACAAGCGGTACCAGGTTAGTGAGGGAAGCATTAACGTTTAGAATGCAGCATTAGCTGATTAAACATATTCCACATCCCAGAAGCAACCCTTCAACAGCATTGTTCTTGTAAGAGGAATAGAGCTGATGGGGTCATGGCATATGGTGAATCACAACAATAAATTCAAAGTCATTGTCATTAAGCTGACACAGAAACCATTCTAGATATTACAAATACAAGCTGTAGTGAGTGGAACAAGGATCAGGTGGATCTCATTGAGTAGGAGATCCTTGATTGGGACTGTTAACCTGATCTAATTAGGGAGCCCTGGCTGACAGATGCAAACAGGAGTGTCAGAGAGTCTGCTCTCTCTAGGGACTAGCTTTGAACTGGCTGGTCAGAGCCCATGTACTGTGCACGTGTAAATACAGAGTGCCTTTGTAATAGGACAGCAGCCTCTGTTCAGTTATTTCACATTTATAATATACACAAAGACACTCTCTTTACATCTGCAAGAGATCCCTTTAAAAACTAGTTTGATACAGAAGTGCTTTTATTTGACTCCTGCACTGTTGACTCCCTAAAAGTCGAATTTGCACAGTTGACCTGCATCAACCAACAGCAACAAAAATCAATTATTTCCTGAGTCTCCTCCTGTGCCTCCCCACTTAACACAAAAATGAAATGTTCTGGGTTCAGCTCTGGGTGAAACGTGAACTGTATTTTTTAATTAAAGATGCAAAATCAAATCAGTCATTTTGTTTTCCTTGCCTGCAAGGTCATGTCAGAGACTGATTCAGAAAACTGAAAGATGGTCAACTGGACTCTGAGTGTCACATTTGCCTCTTGCGAGCCCATGTCACAGCTGAGAGAAAGAAAAATAACACAAGGAAGCAGCCTGTAGGGAAGCAGTTTGATATCACTCTCTCATAACTAGGCAACTACACATAGTCTAACCACACCTAGTGAGACCCACCTGCAATGTTAATCAGAGGGAGTGGTTCTTGACATAGCTTTAGAGAGTGACAACTATTCCAACATTTCAAAACATCACCAAGATTGAAGGGCTGATGAGTCACGTAAAATTACTGAGAGCACAGGCAGGAAGACAGGTCCTCCCTTGGTGGATTGAGGGAGCATATGTCCGGGTGGCAAAGATTTAAGGAAAGGGGCAGACAATTTAGAGGGAACATGAAGAAAAACTTATCCACCCAGTTAGGGTGGGAATCTGGAACTCCCTGCCAATAAGGATGATGGAGGCAGAAATCTTCATAACCTTTAAGATGTATTTAGATGTGCACTTGCAAAGCCAAGGCACACAAGACTATGGGATCAGAATAGTTAGGCAGTTGTTTTTGACCGGCGCAGAACTTGATCAGCCAAACGATCTTTTTAAGACCATAATAAATAGTAACAGGAATAGGCCATTCAGTCCCTCAAGCCTGCTGTGCCATTCAATCGGATCATGGCTGATCCAACATTCTATACAACCATTTTCCTGTCCGTTTCCCCTAACCCTTGATTTCTGTACTAATCAAGAATCTATTTCAGCCTTAAACATACACAGCGACTCTGCTCCCACAGCTTTCTATGGCAGGGAGTTCCAAAGAATCACAACCCTCTGTGAGAAGAAATCCTTCCTTATCTCAGTCCCTTTGAGATTGTGCCCTCTGGTCCCAGACTCTCCAATGAGGGGAGCTAACCGCTCAACATTTACCCTGTCAGGCCCTTTAACAATCTTATATATTTCAGTGAGATCACCTCTCACTCTTCTAAACTCCAATGACTGGAGTCCAAACCTGTTTAGCCTTTGTTCATAAGACAATCCCTCCATACCTGTGATCAGACGAGAGAACTTTCTTTGAACTTTCTCCAATGAAATGATAGCCTTCCTTAAATAAAGGGGACTAAAAGTGTTCTCAATACTCCAGATGTGGTCTCACCAGCACCTTGCACAATTGTATTAAAACTTCTGAAAGTGTGAGGTCGTGCACTTTGGTAGGAAGAAAAGAAGCATGGACTGTTTTCTAAATGGGGAGAAAATTCAAAAATCTGAAGTGCGAAGGGACTTGGGAGTCCAAGACTAGATTTTTCTTAAGGTAATCTTGCAGGTTGAGTCAGTAATTAGGAAGGCAAATACAATGTTGTCATTCATCTTGAGAAGACTAGAATATAAAAGCAGGGATGTTTTTGTAAGGCTCTGGTATTTAGAGTATTGTGAGCAATTTTGGGCTCAGGAAGGATGTACTGGCCCTAGAACGGGTCCAGAGGAGGTTCACGAGAATAATTCCAGGAAGGAAAAGCTTAACAAATGAGGAATGTTTGAGGACTCTGGGACTATACCAATAACGTTTAGAAGGATGAGGGGGAATTTGATTGACACTTACAGAATACTGAACGGCCTGGACAGAGTAGACATTGGGAAGATATTTCTATTGGCAGGAGAGACAAGGACATGAGGACACAGCCTTAGAGTAAAGGGAAGACCCTTTAGTAGGGAGAGAAGGAGAAACTTCTTCAGCCAGAGAGTGCTGAATCTGTGGAATTCATTGCCACAGAAGGCTGTGGAGGTCAGGCCACTGAGTATATTTAAAACAGAAATAAATAAGTCCTTGATTGCCAATGGGATCAAAGGTTACAGGCAGAAAGTGGGAAAATGGGGGTTGAAAAACCCATCAGCCATGATCAAATGGCAGAGCAGGCTCGGTGAGCTGAATGGTCTAAATTCTGCTCTCATGTCTTATGGTCTTACACTCCAACCCCCTTGAAATAAGAGCCGGTTTCTGTGCTGTAAACCTTTAAGACTCAATACCTCTCTGGCACACATATACGAACACAAACTGGACAGGAAAGGTCTGATTTTCCATGTGTGGAGGTATTCATCACAGAGAACAGAAAAGGAGCTGCACACCACACAAGGAGGAGACAGTATAGACAGGCATAGCTGAAGAAGTGTTTAAGGATCTAAGCACTGGGAGGTGAACAGCAAGCTCAGGAGATGAAGGAGTGAGTTCCATAATGCAGGATGGAGGTTGGGGGAGAGGTGGTGGTTGACAGTTCTGCCAGCAGAGAGTCATAGAGTCACAGAGTCATAGAGATGTACAGCACGGAAACAGACCCTTTGGTCCCACCTGTCCATGTTGACCAGATATCCCAACCCAATCTAGTCCCACCTGCCAGCACCCAGCCCATATCCCTCCAAACCCTTCCTATTCATATACCCATCCAAATAACTTTTTGGATATTGCAATTGTACCAGCCTCCACCACTTCCTCTGGCAGTTCATTCCATACACGTACCACCCTCTGTATGAAAAAGTTGCCTCTTTAGGTCTCTTTTATATCTTTCCCCTCTCACCCTAAACCTATGCCCTCTAGTTCTGGACACCCCCAACCCAGGGAAAAGACTTGGTCTATTTACCGTATCCATGCCCCTCATAATTTTGTAAACCTCTATAAGGTCACCCCTCAGCCTCTGACGCTCCAGGGAAAAACAGCCCCAGCCTGTTCAGCCTCTCCCTGTAGCTCAAATCCTCCAACCTTGGCAACATTCTTGTAAATCTTTTCTGAACCCTTTCAAGTTTCATAACATCTTTCTGATAGGAAGGAGACCAGAATTGCATGCAATATTCCAACAAGGGGCTAACCAATATCCTGTACAGCCACAACATGAGCTCCCAGCTCCTGTACTCCATACTCTGACCAATAAAGGAAAGCATACCAAACGCCTTCTTTACTATCCTACCTACCTGCGACTCCACTTTCAAGGAGCTATGAACCTGCACTCCAAGGTGTCTTTGTTCAACAACACTCCCTCAGACCTTACCATTAAGTGTATACGTCCTGCTCTGATTTGCTTTCCCAAAATGCAGCACCTCACATTTATCTGAATTAAACTCCATCTGCCATTTCTCAACCCATTGGCCCATCTGATCAAGGTCCTATTGTAATCTGAGGTAACCTTCTTCGCTGTCCACTACACCTCCATTTTGGGAGTCATCTGCAAACTTACTAACTGCACCTCTTATGCTCGCATCCAAATCATTTATATAAATGACAAAAAGTAGAGGACCCCGCACCGATCCTTGTGGCACTCCACTGGTCACAGGGCTCCAGTCTAAAAGACAACCCTCCACCACCACCCTCTGTCTTCTACCTTTCAGCCAGTTCTGCATCCAAATGGCTAGTTCTCCTTGTATTCTGTCAGATCTAACCTTGCTAATCAGTCTCCCATGAGGAACCTTGTCAAACGCCTTACTGAAGTCCATATAGATCACACCTACCGCTCTGCCCTCATCAATTCTCTTTGTTACTTTTTCAAAAAACTCAGTCAAGTTTGTGAGACATGATTTCCCACACACAAAGCCATGTTGACTATCCCTAATCAGTGCTTGCCTTTCCAAATACATGTACATCCTGTCCCTCAGGATTCCCTCCAACAACTTGCCCACCACCGACATCAGGCTCACCGGTCTATAGTTCCCTGGCTTGCCTTTACCGCCCTTCTTAAACAGTGGCACCATGTTAGCTAACCTCCAGTCTTCCAGCACCTCACCTGTGACTATCGATGATACAAATATCTCCGCAAGAGACCCAGCAATCACTTCTCTAGCTTCCCACAGAGTTCTAGGGTACACCTGATTAGATACTGGGGATTTATTCACCTTTATGCATTTCAAGACAGCATTTCTTCCTCTGCAATATGGACATTTTTCAAGGTGTCACCATCTATTTCCCTACATTCTACATCTTCCATATCCTTTTTCACAGTAAATAGTGATGCAAAATACTCGTTTCCCCCATTTTCTGCGGCTCCACACAAAGGCCACCTTGCTGATCCTTGAAGGGCTCTATTCTCTCCCTAGTTACCCTTTTGTCCTTAATGTAATTGTAAAATCCCTTTGGATTCTCCTAAATTCTATTTGCCAAAGTTATCTCATGTCCCCTATTTGCCCTCCTGATTTCCCTCTTTAGTATACTCCTACTGCCTTTATACTCTAAGGATTCACTTGATCTATCCTATCTATACCTTACATATGCTTCCTTCTTTTTCTTACCCAAACACTCAACTTCTTTAGTCATCCAGCATTCCCTGTAACTACCAAAGAATGATTAACATACAGAAAGCCAAAAAGTTTAGGAACTACAGTAGACCACAACAGAATTGAAAGCAATATTGGACCCCTAGTGCTGCTCCTTGCCTGGGTCTCCCAGCCTCACCCAGGCTCGATATGTAACAAGTCACCAAGAATCCCAGGCCATGGTTTTTAGGCCCTGATCCACACTACTTCCTCCCCCACCAACATCACTCCTCCAATCCATTTCCAAATGAAATCAATGAAATGATGAACATGCCTTTATGTGATATACTTCACATCCTCAGGATGTCCTGAAGCCCTTTGTGACCAACGAAATGCCTTGGAGTAGCCACTATTTCAGTGTAGGAAATGTGGTCACCTATTGAGTACAGAAACCTCCCACAAAACAGCAATACGATTTTCTCGTTATAGTGATGCAGACTGATGGATAAATATTGGCCAGAACATTGGCTCTTCTTCCAACAGTGCCGTAGGGAACTTCAACATCTACCTGAGTGGGCAGACCCCAGGACTTTGTTTAATAATATCTCATCTGTTCGGTGGGATGCAAAGCAATTAAAGGACAGTGAGGACTGGTAAGGTTTGGTGTGCAGGGAAGAGACTCCAAATAATGAACAGATTTCAAGAATCGGAGTTTTCTGATCAAATTTTAATAGCAACAGAGCAAACATCAGAACTTAAGCCATCGTTGACTCCACCTCTTCCAGGAATCTATCTACATTTAGACTTGGCAAATGATTTCGCCTGTTTGTAGGCTGAAGAAAGAAATATATGCCTTTGTGTTTCCGATTGCTTTGGACACGGGCTCAGTCCAGGCTTTTCCTGTGTTCAAGAGTTTTCACGAATCCAGTTACTGTGAAGAGTAGATTCATTGCTGAGAGTTTTGATTTTTTCTTGTATTGTTCCTGTCATGAGAGTCGGAACTTTATGAATCTTTGCTTGGACTGCTGTTTGCTCTCTAATTTATGGCTGCTTCTACCACCATTCAGAAAGGAACTGTGTCACACGCATACCTAGAGAGGTTCCAAAGGAAGGAAGGCAAGAGGAGGAGGATATTACTTCTGTACAAATTTTCTATTATCTTTAAATATTACGCCATGAAGAGGAAAGTGCCCATCCCCGTCAATTCCTCTTTCCTGAATACACTGTTTAGACCTTGGAACCAAATTCCACGGGCACCAATGGCACTGAGGACCATTCCTGAGTGGCAACTCTACAAGGGCTGTGAGCCATTAGAGCAAGGGCAAAAGGAAGTTCACAGCTGGATATGGCCCCCACACAGTTTCTCCCCAGCAGGATCACTGAACAATGATCTATTCCCCTTCCTAATCCAGAAGAGGCACATTCTCACTGCTTCCTCAGCTGAGGTCAGCTAACTATGATGAGGAACTGATACTTGGATTTTCTAGTTGGTAAGGCCTGGTAGCTTACAATATAATGCTCTTACTTAAAGAGACAGCCAGTCATTGAGCTGGGTCCACCTCTGTACATGGATGATGTCGCCGTTTTCTGCTCGGATCCGCTGTCCATGCACAGACTCATGTGCATATGTGACCAGTTCGAACGGGCCTCGGGGGCCAAGGTAAACCGAGGCAAGAGCGAGGCCATGCTCTTTGGGAACTGGGCCGACCAATCCTCGATCCCCTTCACCGTCAGGACCGACCACCTGAAGGTGCTGGGTATTTGGTTCGGGGGGGCTGGGGCGTGCGCCAAGTCTTGGGAGGAGCGTATCAGCAAAGTGAGGCAGAAACTGGGCAGATGGA
>NW_025213781.1:17214-22414 GCF_004010195.1 Chiloscyllium plagiosum | reverse complement strand
GAGTGGTTCCCTGAGCAGACTGTCAAAGTCATTTGGCAGAATGCCTCATCGCCAGAACTTTCCAACAAGCACCAAGACATGGCTTGGCTGGTGGTGTGAAGGGCTCTGCCTGTGAGATCCTTTATGCACGCCCGGACTCTCAGCCGCACCGCATGCTGCCCTCGAAGCGGCTGCGGGGGGGATGAGACTGTCACATACCTCCTTTTGGAATGTGCCTACGCAGAGGGAGTCTGGAGAGGAATGCAGTGGTGTTTGTCGAGGTTCGTCCCGAGCAGCGCCGTGACGCGGGACTCCGTGCTCTACGGCCTGTTCCCCGGGACGCACACCGAGACGAACATCAACTGTGCCTGGAGGATCATCAACTCGGTGAAGGGCGCTCTCTGGGTGGTCCGAAACCTGCTGATCTTCCAGCTGAAGGAGTTGACCCTGACTGAGTGCTGCAGACTGGCACATTCCAAGGTCCAGGACTACGTGTTGAGGAATGCGCTGAAACTTGGGGCAGTTGCCGCCAAGGTGCGGTGGGGAAAGACCACTGTGTAACATCTGCCTGCCTAACGAAGAACAGGGGGCCCCTGCAGTCATTTGGGCTCCGCTGACACCTCAGCTAATTATATGGGCATATGACTGAAAAATGTACTGACCTGTATAAAAATGATAAATTCTGATCTCTGTATGTACATGTTTACATATGTATGGCATGACCAACTGTACAGACCATCAAATTATTTTATGAATAAAGTATATTTTTGAAATAAAAAAAAAGCTGGGTCCACCTCTTTCAATTGGGCAGGATTTACAGGCTGAATGCTACAGGGACTTGAATAATGTAGGCCATGGTGAGATTTCTTTTAGGGTTGCATGAGAACGAACTTTAATGTGGTCCATCCTGACATCAGGGGAAATTTACTGCAGCTTTTAGGCAACAGCTAAGTGTCAAGGCAAGTGTCTCATCAGCAGACGGCAAGTTGCCTGGGGAGGGGGATTATTGCTTGTTAATCACCTTATTCAATGTACATCTTACCTCAATAATATTCAGCTTCCTATCTTACCAATGCCGCAGGGAAAACGAGACGTCGGGAATTCTCAACACAGATGTCAGAGCATGAAATGGGTGACTTCAGCTTATCATGGTCTGCAAAGAGCCTTAGGTTTTCCAGCACGAAACAAACAACATCTCAGGGGCACATTCCGAGGCACCTGCCCCACACACTCCTCGTCTATGGACTGATCCACCTGCAGGATGCTTAGGTAATACAGACCTGCACTGTGGAATACACCAGCAACTAACACTGGGAGACTGGAGCAAGCACACTTTGTACATAGGGAAAGGCACTGGCTCACAGTTTGGATTAGACTGCATTTGATGCGTGCATGCCCTCTTTCAAATTGCTTATTTTGTGCCTATTTACATGCTCACAGTATCCATGCCTTGCCATGTGATGCTAATTCGCATATTGGCACTTCAGCTAGAAACTAAAGGCCACCAGTAGTCCTGTATCGCTTTGCACAGAGGCACAGAGAAGTTGCTTGTCAGTACGGATCTGTCTGGGATGGGGGTGGGGAACCAAAGATGTTTTTATGAACAACACACCAAACTTTAATCTCACTCCCACAGTGCTCTGTGTGGCAAACACACTGCATACTTATTCAACCAAATGGTTAGGCTGGGAAGTAGGTGGATGCTGGTCCTCAGTCAGGTCAGTGGGGGAGGGCAACTTTATCTGTCAAGGTGGGCCAGTACTGTCAGTCAGGGCACAGTCCACACACAGTCCACCAGCTTGGCCACAGTCAGTTGTTTGCTGAGGAGACTGGTCCGATAACAGACCGGGATTGGGCAATGGCCAATCCTGGAGGATTCTCACAAGCAGTTGGGGAATAGTATATGGTCAGTTGGGAATCTGCAAAGGCAGTGGTCAGGAGTCTGCTCTGTCATGGGTCAGGGTTATTGATCGAAGTCAGTCAGAGGTCTTGGGTGAATAAAGTCCTTGGGGCCCAGCCATTGATCATTGAGAAAGGCGAATGAGAGGGGCAGCAGGACAAGGACACAACCAAAAAGAGAGTAGAGGCAAGGCTTGGGGTTGGGGATGGAGAGGCATGTGTTGGGGTTGAGACAAGGACAGTGATGGGGGGTGGGGAATGTCAAGGTATAAGGCAGAAAATATCGGAGGGTGTGTTAGGCTGTGGAATGCAGGGGTGTTATTGGGAGTGACCTCCAAGGCGGGGGCATGCAGGAGAACAGTAGGCATTATTAAGGAATAATGTCAGAGTTCAGGGGACAGGGAGTACAACTGGAGGCAAGGTTCACTGGGGTGGCTCTCCACGTGGGGCAAATGGGCTGTCAGGGTGGAGTGAGGGAAAAGGGGACATGGAGGGTCTGAAGGAGTTGGGACCTGGTGACAGGGCAGAGCACGAAGCTGACGGCGCCCACCACAAGCTGCGTTCCCTGCCATCACTTGCTGTTCTCTCGGTGCGATAGGTAACTGGAAAATGTTTGGTCCAATGCTGGGATGGATAGAGTCAGTGTCACCTTGGACAGTGAAAGTGCAGGAACACATCTGCTGGACACTACGACGTTGAAGGGGCAAATTGGTGTTTGCAAACTCCAGCTACATTTAATTTCCAATCAATTCCTCATCCGTTTGCAGTGTGTGTGGAATTAATGTGCTTATAGTTCAAATGCTGCTCAAAGGCAAATGGCACCAGGCCATTGGTGATTGCAATACAGCCACCTCAATGACACAGGTGGGGTCTGGGATGGGGAGGGGTCAGAGTGCAGCTCACATTCCCTTTATGGTGTAATGTGTTGCTCACTCAGCCACCCAGCACCTTCACTAATTGGTGCCCAAGCTGTGACCGGGTCATGGTAGTGGTGGTGGTGATGGAACAAGGGAATGTTCCTGTTTAATTCAGATGGAGTATGCTACATGATCCTGGTCTTATTGTACTCTTCACATTCGAAGAGGATAACAAGGCGATGTGAGAGATGCTCAGAAAGTGGGAGAACAGCAGTTACCTCCTGAGGAGGAAGACAAGGACATTGGTGAGGATGATGCTCTCAGTGTCCATGGAAGCTGCACTGGGGCTACAAACCAGCCAGGATCTGACTGACTCCCAGTTCCAGTTAATGAGAACCAGATGCAGCATGCCATCATGGAATGTAAAATAGTCATTAGTTTATCATTTAGTTTGCTTTCTGGGGCAAAGTGCAGCCTCTATTAGCGTTGTTTGTCTTCATTTTTACTGGCTGTAAATAAAAGTTCATGTTTGGATTTGTCCAATTGTTTGTCCATATTTTCCCCTACTAGACAATGATAGGCTTTAGCTCTCGAGTGTATGCCCATATACAGTACAACCCACTGTTATCCAAACATCAATTATCCAAACTTTGGATTTTCCAAACAAGATCTCAAAGTCCCGATGCTTGGGTAAACTGTGTTATCCGAACATTCGATTATCCGAACAAAATACTCTCCACCTGTGTCATTCGGATAATTGAGGTTGCTCTGTATTCCCTTACTAAGAGAAAGTGAGAACTACAGATGCTGAAGATCAGAGTCAGAGTCAAAGATTGTGGGGCTGGAAAAGCTGATTAAGACCTTATGCTCAAAACGTCAACAAAGGTGCAAAACTTGACTTACTCTTGGGAAATAAGGCAGGGCAGGTGACTGAGATATCAGTGGGGGAGCACTTTGGGGTTAGCGACCATAATTCTATTAGATTTAAAATAATGATGGAAAAGGATAGATCAGATCTAAAAGTTGAAGTTCTAAATTGGAGAAAGGCCAATTTTGATGGTATTAGGCAAGAACTTTCAAAAGCTGATTGGGGGCAGTTGTTCATAGGTAAAAGGACAGCTGGAAAATGGGAAGCCTTCAGAAATGAGATAACGACAATCCAGAGAAAGTATATTCCTGTTAGGATGAAAGGAAAGGATAGTAGGTATAGGGAATGCTGGATGACTAAAGAAATGGAGGATTTGGTTCAGAAAAAGAAGGAAGCACATGTAAGTTATAGACAGGATAGATCGAGTGAATCCTGAGAAGAGTATTATGGAAGTAGGAGTATACTTAAGAGGGAAATCAGGAGGGCAAATAGAGGACATGAGATAGCTTCGACAAATAGAATTAAGGAGAATTCAAACAGTTTTTACAAATACATTAAGGACAAAAGGGTAACTAGGGAGAGAATAGGGCCTCTCAAAGATCAGCAAGATGGCCTTTGTGTGGAGCCGCTGAAAATGGGGGAGATACTAAATGAGTATTTTGCATCTGTATTTACTGTGGAAAAGGATATGGAAGATATAGACTGTAGGGAAATAGATGGTGACATCTTGCAAAATGTCCATACTATAGAGGAGGAAGTGCTGGATGTCTTGAAACAGGTAAAGGTGGATAAATCCCCAGTCCTGATCAGGTGTACCTTCGAACTCTGTGGGAAGCTAGAGAAGTGATTGCTGGGCCTCTTGCGGAGATATTTTTATCATCGATAGTTACAGGTGAGATGCCGGAAGACTGGAGGTTGGCTAACGTGGTGCCACTGTTTAAGAAGGGTGATAAGGACAAGCCAGGGAACTATAGACCAGTGAGCCTGATGTCGGTGATGGGCAAGTTGTTGGGGGGGAATCGTGAGGGACAAGATGTACATGTATTTGCAAAGGCAAGGACTGATTAGTGATCGTCAACATGGTTTTGTGCGTGGGAAATCATGTCTCACAAACTTGATTGAGTTTTTTGAAAAAGTAACAAAGAGGATTGATGAGGGCAGAGCGGTAGATGTGATCTATATGGACTTCAGTAAGGCGTTCGACAAGGTTCCCCATGGGAGACTGATTAGCAAGGTTAGATCTGACGGAATACAGTGAGAACTAGCCATTCGGATACAGAACTGGCTCAAAGGTAGAAGACAGAGGGTGGTGGTGGAGGGTTGTTTTTCAGACTGGAGGCCTGTGACCAGTGGAGTGCCACAAGGATCGGTGCGGGGTCATCTACTCTTCATCATTTACATAAATGATTTGGATGCGAGCATAAGAGGTGCAGTTAGTAAGTTTGCAGATGACACCAAAATTAGAGGTGTAGTGGACAGAGAAGAGGGTTACCTCAGATTACAACAGGATCTTGACCAGATGGGCCAATGGGCTGAGAAGTGGCAAATGGAGTTTAATTCAGATAAATGCGAGGTGCTGCATTTTGGGAAAGCAAAT
>NW_025213781.1:0-1051 GCF_004010195.1 Chiloscyllium plagiosum | reverse complement strand
TGTTTTGATCACACAGCATTGCCCTTTGATGTGAAGGGCAGTGTTTGTCACTGGCCACCCGGGTGTTTTCCTATCTTCCTGGTGGTGGAATTTGAATAAAGATTCGTGCATTTTGTGTCTTTCACTGTGTCTCATACCTGCACACGCACACACCATGGGTGCTGGGAAAAAAATAAGCACTACCGTAGTTAGGCGGTAGTGTGGGCGGTTTAAAAAAAGATAAACAGGTGTGAGCATTGCCCTTTTTTGAAGGGCAGTGCTTGTCACTGGCCACCCGGGTGTTGTCCTATCTTGAGAGTTGGATCAGTGTGTGAGTGTGTGTGTGGACTCTCCTCCTTGAAAAAAATGATGCAACCAGGAGACTCCCCCTCCAACTCTATTTTGATTTAATCCCTGCCCTCCCCTTCACTGTTTGATCACACAGCACTGCCCTTTGATGTGAAGGACACTGCTTGTCACAGGGCACTCAGGTGTTTTCTTTTCTTCCTGGTGGTGGAAATTGACTAAAGATTTGTATACTTTGCGTCTTTCACTGTGTCTCACATTCGCACACATGTATCATGGGTGCTGGGGAAAAATAAGCACTACCACTGTTAGGCGGTAGTATGGGAGGATAAAAAGAGGGAGGAAGAAAAGTAAAAGTGAGAAAAAGATACAAGCAGGAGACCTGGATGTCCCTGGAGAAGGAGCACGTGATGTCGACCAACACCCTCAAGGTTTTCAGGGAGAGGTGGCCACCACAAGGAGTGGAGGGTTTTATTTCCCCCTCAAACTCTATTTTGATTTGATCTTTTCCATCCCAGTCACTTATTCGATCACGTAGACATTGTCCCCAAAGAGAAGGGCACTGCTTGTCACTGGCCACTCGGGTGTTTTTTTCCACCTGGTGGTGGAATATGAATAAAGTTTTGTGCAATCGTTTCTTCATTATGTCCTACAAAAAAAATACAACCAGGATCTCCTCAGATCAAGCAACTAATTTGGAGCTGACTGGTCACAGCCAGTGTAAATGTGCATGAGGAAATAAAGGATGACTTAGTGATGGAATACT
>NW_025213780.1:34326-36000 GCF_004010195.1 Chiloscyllium plagiosum | reverse complement strand
CTGAATTCTGCCATTGTGGATGGTAGGCAGGCCTCAGGGAGTTGGGAGGTGAGCTGTTCCCACCTCTAGCTTACTCTGATAGACCCAGTAATTATATGGTCGATATTAACAGCCAGGATGTTGATGGTGAAGAGTTCTGCAAAGGGAATTCCATCGAAGGAAGATAGTTAGATTATTTTTTCTTCTTAGATATGGTCATTGCCTGGCACTTGACTGGTGTGAAAGTGATCATTCCAAGTCCAAATGTTGTCCAGGCCATGCTGAAAGTGGGTTCAGACAACTTCAGTATCCAAAGAGTCACAAATGGTAACTGAACATGGCAATCAACACAGTGGTAGTGTCCCAACCTTCCAGCCAGGAGGCCTGACTTCAACTCTCACCTGCTCCAAAGTTGTGTAATAAAGTCTCTGAACAGGTTGATTTGAAACACATGCTCTAACGAACTCCCACAACCATCTCCTGGGAGATGAGATGATTGATTTTCACCAATCTCAGCCATCCTCCTTTGTGCTCAGTGTGAAGTACTCCAGCAGAGAGATTTCCCTGATTCCCATTGACTCCATCTTTACACTCAAACACACTACAACCCAGTAACTTTGTGGTACCTATTTTACTCACACAAAATGCTACCATTTTTGACCATATGCAGTTGAATTCATGGCTTGGGAGATAACATGAACTTTTACTTACTGATTTTAGTGAATGTTATCAAAATGATTCAGGAATATCTAAGATGGCCCACGACGAGTACTCCACCGGCCCCATGGCCCACGACGGAGTACTCCACCGGCCCCATGGCCCACGACGAGTACTCCACCGGCCCCATGGCCCACGCGAGTACTCCACCGGCCCCATGGCCCACGACGGAGTACTCCACCGGCCCCATGACCCACGACGAGTACTCCACCAGCCCCATGGCCCACGACGAGTACTCCACCGGCCCCATGGCCCACGACGAGTACTCCACCGGTCCCATGGCCCACGACGAGTACTCCACCGGCCCCATGGCCCACGACGAGTACTCCACCGGCCCATGGCCCCACGACGAGTACTCCACCGGCCCTATGGCCCACGACGAGTACTCCACCGGCCCTATGGCCCACGACGAGTACTCCACCGGCCCTATGGCCCACGACGAGTACTCCACCGGCCCTATGGCCCACGACGAGTACTCCACCGGCCCTATGGCCCACGACGAGTACTCCACCGGCCCTATGGCCCACGACGAGTACTCCACCGGCCCTATGGCCCACGACGAGTACTCCACCGGCCCTATGGCCCACGACGAGTACTCCACCGGCCCTATGGCCCACGACGAGTACTCCACCGGCCCTATGGCCCACGACGAGTACTCCACCGGCCCTATGGCCCACGACGAGTACTCCACCGGCCCTATGGCCCACGACGAGTACTCCACCGGCCCTATGGCCCACGACGAGTACTCCACCGGCCCTATGGCCCACGACGAGTACTCCACCGGCCCTATGGCCCACGACGAGTACTCCACCGGCCCTATGGCCCACGACGAGTACTCCACCGGCCCTATGGCCCACGACGAGTACTCCACCGGCCCTATGGCCCACGACGAGTACTCCACCGGCCCTATGGCCCACGACGAGTACTCCACCGGCCCTATGGCCCACGACGAGTACTCCACCGGCCCCATGGCCCACG
>NW_025213780.1:0-5864 GCF_004010195.1 Chiloscyllium plagiosum | reverse complement strand
GACAAGGTGGTTAAGAAGATGTTTAGAATGCTTGCTTCATTGCTTAGGTCTTTGAGTATATGAGTTGGGACATCATCGATTTTTGAGAAGATTTCTAGCTCAGGTTGATAAGTATATAAGTTAGCTCACCGAGCTTGTGGTTTGTTTTCAGACATTTTGTCACCATACTTGGTAACATCATCAGTGGGAGCCTCCGCTGAAGTGCTGGTGGTATGTTTCACCTCTCTGAGATTGTTGATGAGGCCTCTTCTGGAGTACTATGTGCTGTTCTGGTCACCTTGTTAGAGGAAGGATATTATTAAAACTGGAGAAAATTCAGAAAAGATTTACCACGATGTTGCAGGGAACGTAGGGTGTGCGATATAAAAATAGACCGGATAGACCAGGATTTCTTTCACTGGAATGTAGGAGATTGAGGATTACCTTATTGAGGTTTATAAAATCATGAGGGGCATAGGTAAGATGAAAAGCCAAGGGTCCTTTCCCTAGGGAAAGTACAAAACTAGGGGGCATATTTTAAAGTGAGAGAAGAAAGAGTTAAAAAGGACATGAGGCACCATTTTTTTACACAGAGAGTGGTTCGTGTGTGGAATGAACTGTGAGAGAAATTAATGGATGTGGGTACAGTTACAACATTTAAAAGTTCAAGATACGTTTATGAATAAGAGAGGTTTGGAGGGAAATGGGCCAAATTACTTCAGAGTACAACAGGATCTTGATCAGATGGGCCAATGGGCTGAGCAGTGGTAGATGGAGTTTAATTTAGATAAATGTGAGGTGTTGCAATTTGGTAAGACAAATCAGAGCAGGATTTATACATTTAATGGTAAGGTACTAGAGAGTATTGCTGAACAAAGAGATCTTGGAGTGCAGATTCATAGTTACTTGAAAGTGGAATCACAGGTAGATAGGATAGTGAAGAAGACATTTGGTATGCCATCCTTTATTGGTCAGAGTATTGAGTATAGGAGTTTGGAGATCATGTTATGGCCGTACAAAACATTGGTTAGGCCACTATTGGAGTACTTCATGCAATTCTGGTGTCCCTGTTTTAGGAAGGATGTTGTAAATTTGAAAGGGTTCAGAAAAGATTTCTAAGGATATTGCCAGGGTTGGAGAGGCTGAATAGACTGGGGCTGTTTTCCCTTGAACATTGGAGACTGAGGGGCGACCTTATAGAGATTTATAAAAGCATGAGATGCATTGATAGCGTGAAGAGACAAGGTCTTTTTCCTGAGTTGAGGAGTCCTAAACTAGAGGGCATAAGTTTAAGGTGATAGAGGAACAGATTTAAAAGGGATCTAAGGGACAATATATTCATGCAGAGGATAGTGCATGCATGGAATGAGCTTCCAGAGGAAGTGGTGGAGGTTGATACAATTACAACATTTAAAAGACATCTGGATGGATATATGAATAGGAAGGACTTAGAGGGATATGGGCCAAATGCTGGTAAATGGAACTATATTAATTAGGATATCTGGTTATCATATCTGGACGGATTGGCCCAAAGGATGTGTTTCTGCGCTGTATATCTCTTTGACTCTATGACTCAATGTGCAGGTAGGTGGAACTAGTTTAGTTTGGCAATATGGTCAGTGTGGACTAGTTGGACTGAAGAGTCTGTTTCCTTGTTTTATGACTATGATTCTATTACTCTAAAACTTTAGCAATCTACAAAATGTAGATGAATTACTGCAGATTAATAATACCGACAGTAGTCAGTTTTGGTTTGGCACGGAGATAATTGATGTTGAGTAGTTTTCACTTATTCATTACCTAATACTCACACCAGAGTGCAGTGTTCTTTGATGAGAGCCACTGTCATGTAGATTGAATATTGTTTAGAACCATCACACTGACTTGCTTGTCGAGATTTTGATTGCCTTGTCGCAGATCTCATCCTGAAGACAGTGGCAGTAATATCATCACGAAACAACTGCAGGATTGTGATGAAGTTTCTCAACCAACCAAATTGTTGGAGAGTGATCTGCAGAGCTTTTTAATTTTCTATGTCATGTGCTTTGGTCAGGTTGATGAATAGAATGCAGTGTACTTGGTGCTGATTTATTTGAAATTAAGGGAAAATCTTACCTCTTGCTACTTTATACCGAAATTAAAGTTGTATATAAAGAACATGTTGATGATTGCCCTGTAAATTATAAACAGAGAGAACCTCTTGTGTACCTTGAACTGATAACCAACTGGGTTGTTGGGCCTTGTGCAAAGATGAGAAGCCATAAACTATGAATATTGAGCATGCTATCTGGTAGGCCTGCGGCACACTCATATGTAAGCTTTGTTCTAAAACAAACTTTTGAGCAAGTGAGAAAGCATTTCAGACTTTTATCAGTCTGGCACTGTCTTCGTGGATGAGCTGAACATAGATCCAATTTATTTGCAACTTGCTGAATTCTTAATAACATCACTACCCAGAGGGGAATCCACTTTGACATTATTGAAGAAAAGATTTATGCCCTGGCTATGGATGAAGAGAAACGTTGACAACCAGCGCCAAGGGTGATGCCCTGGAATTGGTAATAAAGGTTCATTGTAATGCGACTGCTTGCTACTCTAACTGATAACATTTCTAATGTGACCTCAGTTAGCCAGTTTTATTTAACTGTAAATCTGGAATCTCACCTTCTCTATGACAGACTGCTACCAATTAACTCACAATTAAACATCGATATATATTCATAAATATTGAAAGGAAGTAAAATAAAAATAAATTACAGGAGAACAAACAGGCAATTGGGACTAATGGGTTACTCTATCAAAGGCCAGCACCAGTATGATGAGCCAAATGGTTTACTTCCTGGTGTAAGATTTTATATGTAGAGGTACAATCAGAAATTAAGTTTATATTGTCCTAAATACAGCACAAAATGAAATAAAACAACTAGATATCAATTGATAATGCAATTGAAAATGTGTATAGTGGTAGATGTATACCAAAGTGTGTGTTCTGTCAATGATCCCAACAAAATTTGCAAGGATAGGGGAAGGGCAATGAGAAAGGCATTGGCACCAGGCTTGAAACATCTATGGCGCATGGTGTGACCCATATGGCTATTGAGAAAGGAGGAGAAGGGGAGTAAATCTCCTTAGAAATGCCACAGAGATAAATTGAGGAAGCCTCCTTTGTACAACACAAAAATTCCTTTAAATGATAAATTGTAACTTTCAGGATCCTAGCATCCCATCCTGCTTCAAGCTCAAATAATTGAGACCTCTTATTCCTTTGCATTGTATGATGAAAGATGTACAACATATATACAATTATATCATTTTTGGAATTTGGATTTCAAAATAGAGGCAGATAGTTATTAGCTGTTTTTGTGAAAAGATTTCTTTTAAAATAACCACAATTAGAGTTGTTCTTGAATTTTGACTAAATCTGGCATTTTGTCAGAAAGTAAATAACTGTAGATCCCTGCAGTATTAATGGAAGGATGTTTATACTGTTATGTTCACAAAACATGTAAGACCATTAGCTCTATTATCAGTTCAGAAGAATCCCTTTCTCCCATCATAAGGTTAAAATGGGGATGGTCACCAATGCTTGCACAATGTTCAGCACATTTGTCACTCTTCAGACACTGAAGTAGGAATCCTACAACAGGTAACTCACCTCCTGACTCCCCAAAACCTGTTCACCATCTACTAGGCACAGGTCAGGAGTGTGATGGAATTTTCTTGCCTTGCTTGAATCATTGCAGCTCCAACAACATCCAAGAAACTTTAAACCAATCCGAAAAAGTTAGATTGGCACCATATCCACAAGCATTCATTCCCTCCACCAACAATGCTTAATAACAACAGTGTATGACTACCTACAAGGTACACTGCAGAAACTCACCAGGGATTATTTTGCAACATCTTCCAAACCCATGGTAAATACCATCTAGAATGTCAAGAGCATCAAGTACATGGGAACACCATTACTGCAGGTTGCCCTCCAAACCACTCATTGTCCAAACTTGGAAATATATATTGCCATTCCTTCAGTGTCACTGAGTCTAAACCCTGGAACTCCCTCCTAATTGAAATGTGGGTCTACCCACAGCACATGGACAGTGGCAGTCTAAGAAAGGCAGCTCATCATCACCTTCCCAGACAGCAACACTCACATCCCACCAATCAATTATTTTAAAAAAATCCAACATGAGCAAATTCTTTTAACTCCAGTTCAGAAGGCACCAGGGTTGGGTTTAGAAGCAAATTTAGCTTATGTCCAAGAAGGACCTTAAAGCAGTTCAGGGACCATTTACTTCAGCAGAAGGGCATATTTTGTGAAACTTCCAAGTCAGGAGACTTTGGTTAGAAGTATGCAGGGTATCAGAACTGAGAAAGCTAAAGTCGCAGATTTGTCAAAACATTGGCAGATTCGGAAAGGACCTATTGAATTCGCTCCAAAGTCCACAACAAAGAAACTATCAGGAGTCAGTTAAGTGGAGTTGGGAAATGGATGAAATTTCTTTGGACCTGGATCTCTGAAATGGACACTGTTGGGAAATGAGTTGAAGGTTTGTTTTTGCATGTGTTTTAGAGTTTGCTTAATTGCTCTTTTATGTTTCGATAGACTTTTTTCACATTTCTTCCTTTTGTAAGAAATTTAATTCTCTGGTAAAAGAAAATCTGCAGTCTCATATGAATATGTTTCAGTGACTAATCACTATGTTAATTAATTACACGAAGAAAGATCAAACCAGATATCGCTCTGTGATCTGACTTCTCCAATATTATCATCAGCTGGGATCAGAACATCAGTGACTATTACCTCTCATGGTTGCAGTGATTTGGGCCTGACTGTCCCCTAAATGACCTTCCTGTAATCAATTTCCAGACACTGTTAAGACTCAATAAGAGTTCTATATAAGCACAGTATGCCCTCCACATGAGGTCACTCTTTAGCTTCCTTCTCGACATATGATGTTACATCACCATTATATCATGATCTTTTAGCATCGCGCTGTGATTACTCCTTAGGCCATAGGTACCCATTTTTTTAAAACCCAGATTCTCTATAGCTCAGGTTTGAGAGCTTGCAGTTGTTGGAATTTCTACTCTTATAATACAGGTTCTTCCTCATTTTAAGCATCAAAGAATTCACCGTATTACACTTATAAGATAGGAGGCACCTTTTATTTAACACCTTTCACATTTCAGGACTTCAAAAAAGCTCACAGCCATTTATATTTCTCTTAAAAATGTGATCAAACACAGCACCCAATAAGTTCATTTTAAGTACTATGAGTTCAGTGGCTGGATTATATATGAGTGCTGATGATGGAGGAACATTTTCATCACGGTAGCAGACTTCCCACGTTCTCGATCAGAAAGGGCCATACATGAGATCAGTTTAATGTCTGACCTGAAAGATGGCAGCAATGCAGCAGCCCTACAGTACTACAATGAATTGCCAGAATTTACTCAGTTGGTGTAGGGTTTGGACTCTGCTCAGGTTACAGTTCAGCCATGATCACATCGGAAGGCTCAATGGAATGTGGTCTACTCGCGCGCCAATTGTTTCGAACCCAAACATTCTGATTCAGAGGTGGGATTACCAACACTGGCCAGTGGGGACATACACTATAGTTTGCACATTTGCCAATTTTAGTTTCACTTGAATGTTTTTCATCGTTTAAAAAGCTTCATTAAGGTGAGTGTGGACAAATCACTGGATTATTGGTGGTGGGATTGTAGTAAGACCTTGCTGATGGCATTTTAGTACCACTTTTGATACATCAACTGTCAAAACTAACTGTAACTGTAAAAAAAGGTCCATATTATTTGTGAAGGAATATCATCTGGTAAATACCAGTTTTTCAAAGGTTTTGTACAATGCAAATGGTGTCAAA
>NW_025213779.1:34733-35991 GCF_004010195.1 Chiloscyllium plagiosum | reverse complement strand
AAAGCTCGTGTGCTTCCAATTAAACCTGTTGGACTATAACCCGGTGTTGTGTGATTTTTAACTTTGTACACCCCAGTCCAACACCGGCATCTCCGAATCAAGACACAAACTTAAATTTACTTGAGATACATGAAAGGAGGGAGAAGGGCTGTGAGGACACTCTCCCAGTGGTAGGAGGGCAGGGGACAATGCGGACATTCTCCCAGTGATAGGAGGACAGGGGCAGTGGGGACAAACTCCTGGTGATAGGAGGGTGGAGGGCAGCGAGGACACTCTCCCGGTGATAGGAGGACAGGGGGCAGTGAGGACACTCTCCCGGTGATAGGAGGGTGGGGGGCAGTGAGGACACTCTCCCGGTGATAGGAGAGCGGGGGACAGTGAGGACACTCTCCCGGTCATAGGAGGGCAGGGGGACAGTGAGGACACTCTCCCGGTGATGGGAGGGCGGGGGACAGTGAGGACAAACTCCTGGTGGGTGGAGGGCAGGGGTGCGTGAGGACACCTGATCTGGTGGTAGGAGGGCAGGAGGCCGGTGAGGACACTCCCCCGGTGATAGGAGGGCAGGGGTGCAGTGAGGACACCCTCCTGGTGATAGGGGGGGCAGAGGGCAGTAAGGATACTCTCCCGGTGATCGGTGGGCAGGGGTGCAGTAAGGACACTCTCCCGGTGATAGGAGGGCAGGGGGTAGTGAGGACACTGACCTGGTGGTAGGAGGGCAGGGGGGCCGTGAGGACACGCTCCCGATGATAGGAGGGCGATTGGCAGCGAAGACACTGTCCCTGTGATAGGAGGGCAGGGGGCATTGGGTAAGTTTTCCCGGTGATAGGAGTGCAGGGGTCAGGGAGGACACTTTCCCGGTGATAGGAGGGTGGAGGGCAGTGAGGGCACTGTCCCTGTGATAAGAGGGAGGGGGACAGCGAGGACACTGACATCGTGGTAGGACGGCAGGGGGGCAGTTAGGACACTCTCCTGGTGATAGGAGGGCAGGGGGGCAGTGAGGGCACTCTCCCGGTGATGGGAGGGCAGAGGGGCAGTGAGGACACTCTCCTGGTGATTGGAGGGCAGGGGGGCAGTGAGGACAATGATCTGGTGGTAGGAGGGCAGGAGGCCGGTGAGGACACTCCCCCGGTGATAGGAGGGCAGGGGTGCAGTGAGGACACCCTCCTGGTGATAGGGGGGGCAGAGGGCAGTAAGGATACTCTCCCGGTGATCGGTGGGCAGGGGTGCAGTAAGGACACTCTCCCGGTGATAGGAGGGC
>NW_025213779.1:24814-26095 GCF_004010195.1 Chiloscyllium plagiosum | reverse complement strand
CCCACACCTCTCACTGTAACACTCTGATATACCCCACACCCCTCACTCTAACACTCTGATATACCCACAACCTTCACTGTAACACTCTGATATAGCCCACACCCCTCGCTGTAACACACTGATATACACCACACCCCTCACTGTAACACACTGATATATCCCATACCGCTCACTGTAACACTGATATACCCCACAATCCTCACTGTAAACTCCGATACACTCCCCCACTCCTCACTGTAACACACTGATATATACCACACCCCTCATTGTAACACACTGATATATCCCACACCTCTCACTGTAACACACTGATATATCCCAAACCCCTCACTGT
The DNA here is from genome assembly GCF_004010195.1 of Chiloscyllium plagiosum. NCBI lineage: Eukaryota > Metazoa > Chordata > Chondrichthyes > Orectolobiformes > Hemiscylliidae > Chiloscyllium > Chiloscyllium plagiosum. The sequence continues at coordinate 25,761 of NW_025213779.1, read as the reverse complement.
AACACACTGATATATACCACACCCCTCATTGTAACACACTGATATATCCCACACCCCTCACTGTAACACACTGATATATCCCACACCCCTCACTGTAACACACTGATATATCCCACACCTCTCACTGTAACACTGATATATCCCACACCCCTCACTGTAACACTCTGATATACGCCACACCTCTCACTGTAACACACTGATATATCCCACAGAAGAAGGGCCTGTGCCCGAAACGTCGAATCTCCTGTTCCCTGGATGCTGCCTGACCTGCTGTGCTGTTCCAGCAATAAAGTTTCAACTTTGATCTCCAGCATCTGCAGACCTCACTTTCTCCTCGATATATCCCACAGCCCTCACTGTAACACACCGATATACCCACAACCCTATCTGTGACACTCTGATATATCCTATATCCCTCACGTCACATTCTGATCCATCCCACCCCCTCACTGTAACATGCTGATATATCCCACGCCCCTTACAGTAGAACTATGATATACCCCACACCCCTCACTGTAACACACTGATATACCCCACAACCCTCACTGTAACACACTGATACACCCCACACCCCTCACTGTAACACACTGATATACCCCACACCCCTCACTGTAACACACTGATATACCCCACACCCCTCACTGTAACACACTGATATATCCCACACCCCCCACTGTAACACACTGATATACCCCACACCCCTCACTGTAACACACTGATATATCCCACACCCCCCACTGTAACACACTGATATACCCCACACCCCTCACTGTAACACACTGATATATCCCACACCCCCCACTGTAACACACTGATATACCCCACACCCCTCACTGTAACACACTGATATATCCCACACCCCTCACTGTAACACACTGATATATCCCACACCCCTCACTGTAACACACTGATATATCCCACAACCCTCACTGTAACACACTGATATA
>NW_025213779.1:15952-24119 GCF_004010195.1 Chiloscyllium plagiosum | reverse complement strand
CACACCCCTCACTGTTACACTCTGATATATCCCACACCCCTCACTGTAACACTGATATATCCCACATGCCTCTCTGCTGCAGGTTGTATGTCAACTTTGAACTCCAGTCAGCATTAATTAAATAAATTCGATTGTTTTGACTGAGCAACAATTCAGCAGATAATCGGTTTAGCGTGCTCTGAGTATATAGTAGCAGACAACATGGATCGCCCTGTTATGTTAATTTTCTCGGGATTTTAAAAAAAGGCAAAGATTTAGTGTATGTGTTTGAATTCCAGCATTGTTAACTGTAAATGTCACACATTAAGGATAGCCCTAGATATTGAATACATGGAACTAATTAAGCCTTCTATTGAACAACTGCCTTGTACCACAGTCTGACCCCTTCCCTTGCAGAACGCTCTGGTTAGGATACATCGTTTGTCCAACATTCAGTTCTGGGCGCAACACCTCAGTAAAGTGAGGTTGATTTTGGAGCGTGTCCTGGGAATGAAGCCATGTTTGAAAGAGTTAAGCTCCGAGGATGAGTCGAACAGACCAGGCTTGTATTCCCTCGGGTGCGCTAGATTAGGGAGAGATCTAATTGAGGGGATTGAGATGATTAAAGAATTCAATTGGATTGATGGAGAGAATTTGCTTCCTCTGCAGATGCGAGCACGGAAGAAAGGGCAGGAAATTGAATAAAGATTCGTACACCTTGTGTCTCTCACTGTGTCTCACACCTACACACACACACACACACACCATGGGTGCTGGGGGAAAAAAAAAAGCAAAAAAAAAAAAATAAAAGAAAAAATAAGAAAGGGCAGGAGGTGGTGGAGACGTGGAAAGGGAGGGGAGGAATGTTCCAGAGGGTCACGGGACTACAACATCTCATTTACCGCCTGGCACCCTGCAGCCTTCAGGATTCAACATTGAGTTCAATAAATTTAGGGCTTGAACGCTTTCTCCCAAGTCCTTTTCGCCCGCCCGCTCCCCCCAAGGCCATGTCATCACGTGGAACGTTGCCACACACAACCCATTGTCAGCCATTAATGAGCAGTGATTGATTCTCTCAGGCTGTCCATTACTCATTCCTTTGACTATTTCTGTCCCTCTCTCTGTTTTACCTATTGTTTACTCCTTCAGCATCCCCCCCCCCACCGCCACCCCACCTTCAGCGTATATACAGCAACCTTTTCCAAGCTGCAATTAGTTCCAAGGAAGACTCACTGGACCTGAAACATGAATTCTGTTTTCTCTCTCCCACAGATGCTGCCAGACCTGCTGAGGTTCTCGAGCAATTTTTGGTTTTGGCCCAGATTCCCATCACCCATCCCCTCACGGCCTTCAGCTGCCCAGAGGCTCCTGAGTTCTGGAGTTCTCTGCCTCTCTCTTTTTAACTCTCGGGGTCTCTGTCTCTCTCTCTCTGCTTCTCTCTCTTTTCTCTCCACCACTCCCTCTCTTCCTCCCTCTAAATAAAATTCTACTTCACTCTCCAACTCCTTCTCACTCTGTCTCTCTCTCACTCTCCTCACCCACTCTAAATCATACTCTACTTAGCTCTCTAACACTGTCTTGGTCTGTCTCTCTCTCTCTCCCTCTCTAAATTATAGAACATAGAACAATACAGCGCAGAACAGGCCCTTCGGCCCTCAATGTTGCACTGACCTGTGAACTATTCTCAGCTCGTCCCCCCTATACTATCCCAAAATCATCCATGTGCTTATCTAAGGATTGTTTAAATCTCCCTAATACTCTAATTCACTCTCTAATTAGATTCGGCATGGTGTGGAAGCAGGCCCTTCAGCCCAACAAGTCCACACCGACCCTCCGAACAGTCACCCACCCAGACCCATTTCCCTCTGGCTAATGCCCCTAACAATCTGGGCAATTTAGCACAGCCAATTCACCCAAACCTGCACATCTTTGGACTGTGGGATGAAACCCACGCAGACACGGGGAGAACGTGCAAACTCCACACAGACAGTCTGCCCAAGGCTGGAATTGAACCTGGGACCCTGGTTCTGTGAGGCAGCAGTGCTAACCACTGAGCCACCATACCGCCCCTTCATCTGTGTCTGTCTTTCTCCAGCCACAACCCCCCCCCAACCAAATCATACTCTACTTTGCTCTCTTTTTCTCACTGTCTCTCTCTCTCTCTCTCCACCCACTTCCCCATCTCTCTCTCTAAATCATACTTCATGTTGCTGTCTAACTCTTTCTCACCATGTCTCTCTCTCTCTCTCTCTCTCTCTCTCCACCCACTCCTCCCCACACCTCCAACTCTCTCTACCAATCTCTCTCTAAGTCTCGAACGTGGCCCCACCAATAGGACCACCCTCAATGTCTTGTGGAGTAACTCTGTTAATGGCATACGTTATGAAGTAGTGTCCCCTCGACAGACCAAGTGATGGACTCAACATGGAAAATCGGCGCAGGGGGAAAACATTAGCCCCTTCCAGCCTCTTCCACTGTCCAATATGGCCTCCAGCTCACTCTGCTCTTCCTGCTTTCTCCCCCATACCCTTTGAGCCCTTTAGCCCAAAGAACTATATCCAACCCCATCCTGAGGACATCCAATGTTTCAGCCCTGATCGCTTTCTGTGACAGAGAATCCCACAGGCTCCCCACTCACTGGGTGAAGACATTTTTCACCATCTCAGTCCTAAATGGCCTATCCTGCATCCTTTAGACTGTGAATTCCACTTCCCCCTCCGCCCCAGTTCTTGACACCCTGGTCAATGGGGAGCATCCTTCAGATGTTTACCCTCTCAGAATTTTAGGGATTGCTCAGTGATCGAAACCCCCGGGAACATAGTCCGGACCAATCCAATCACTCCTCCGACACCAGTTGAGCATTCCCAGTAATTAGTCTGGTCAGCTTCGGCTGCGCTCCTTCTATAAAGAGAGCATCCTTTCTTGGGTAAGGTGACCAGGAGCCCGACAGTGTGGAAGCCTGGCCATTTGGCCCATTGAGTCCACACCGACCCCCCCCTCAAAGAGCATCTCACCCAAACCTACACCACCCCTGTAACTCTCCATTTCTCCCTGTCCAATCCACCCCAACCTGCACAATCCCTGGGCACTACGGGACAATTTCCCATGGCCAATCCACCCTAACCTGCACATCCCTGGGTGTTATGGGACAATTTCCCATGGCCAATCCACCCTAACCTGCACATCCCTGGACACTACGGGACAGTTTAGCATGGCCAATCCATCCTAACCTGCACATCCCTGGGCACTACAGGACAATTTAGCATGGCCAATCCACCCTAACCTGTACATCCCTGGGTGTTATGGGACAATTTCCCATGGCCAATCCACTCTAACCTGCGCATCCCTGGGCACTATGGGACAATTTAGCATGGCCAACCCACCCTAACCTGCACACTTTTGGACTGTGGGAAGAAACCGGAGCACCCGGAGGAAACCCACGCAGATATGGGGAGAACTCTGTGCAAAACTCCACCCAGGTAGTTGCCCGAGGCTGGGATCGAACTCAGGTCCCTGGTGCTGTGAGGCAGCAGTGCTAACCACTGAGCCACCGTGCTGATACCTCCAAACCATTCCAATGCATGGACTTATACAAATGTCTTTTAAACACTGTAACTGTGCCCACATCCACCATTTTCACTGGAGTCCACTCCACACGTGAACCCCTCTGTGTAAAATGCAAATTTGCCCCACATGTCTTTTAGAAATCTCCCTCCTCTTGCCTTGAAAGCAAAGCAAGGCAAGAGGAGGTCATCCCTTGGTCCTGGGATGACCCTGAGAGGTCTCGTTAACTCAAATGCGGACGCCGTCCATAACCAAATCAACGAGGCAACCTAACCGCTCCAGGTCATCCCACCTGTGGGATCTTGCTGTGCAGCGACTGGTCTCTGCCGACAGTGACTGCACTTTGGAGGAAGAAGCCCTTTCACCGGTGGCGAAGCGCCTTGTTGGGGGATGGGGAGAGGCCGCTACATGAATGCAGGCTCTTGTCTATTTCTCCCTCTCTCTCTCTCTCTCTCTCTCTCTCTCTCTCGCTTTCTGTCCCTGGCCCAGGGCAGTTGAGGAGCTGCAGACAATTTTCCTCCCAATGTACAGCCGGAGCTCTGCGTATAATCAGCACGGTTCCCAGGGAACACTTAAACTGGTTACGAGTTTTAATTATCGATCAGGCCCAGGGACTGGCCTTCGACAAACATTGGCTAATGAGATCAACAATGGTAGGCTGGTGGGAGGCAGATTTACGATATCGCTGTTTGTTTTTCACTTTGGGACAACAACAGGCTTTGCAGAGAGGTCCTGCAAGAATGGAGTCACGCCCTTCCATTCCGTTCTGCTCCCACTGCCCTTGGAAAATCCCGCTTCCCCCATTCCCGTTTTCGCCGAGCTCAGAGAGTCATCGAGTCATAGAGTCATAGAGATGTACAGCACGGAAACAGACCCTTCGGTCCAACCCGTCCATGCCGACCAGATATCCCAACCCAATCTAGTCCCTCCTGCCAGCATTTGGATGGGTACATGAATAGGAAGGGTTTGGAGGGATATGGGCCGGGTGCTGGCAGGTGGGACTAGATTGGGTTGGGGTATCTGGTCGGCATGGACGGCTTGGACCGAAAGGTCTGTTTCCGTGCTGTACATCTCTATGACTCTAAATACCAAAATTCTGTGCAAGGACTGTAACAAACACTACATTGGACAGACAGGCAGAAAACTAGCCACCAGAATACAACTAGCCACCAAAAGGCATGACCCACTATCACTAGTATCAGACGAAGAAGGACACCACTTTGACTGGGACAACACACCCATCCTAGGACAGGCTAAACAGATTCACGCACGGGAATCCCTGGAGGCCTGGCATTCAGACCGCAACTCCATCAATAAACACATCGACTTGGACCCCGTTTACCAACCTCTGAGCAAAAGGACCGGAAATGACATCACCCACCTTAACAGAACGAAACACATAAATAGAAAAGGGGGGGGGGGGCAGAATGCCAGCGCTTCACCAGAAGCTCACTGATGATGTTACCCAGCGTGGTGACAAAAGGTCTGAGATCAAACCTTCCAGCTCAACGGGTCAACTTACAACCTGAGCTGCAAATCTTCTCGCAGACTGTCCAAAACTCTTCGCCTCACAGGCATTCAGTGGGGTAGCCTCAATGGACAGGGATTTCCACAGATTCCCAATCTCTGGGTAAAGACCTTCCTCCTCCTAAATCTGCTTGCCCCCCCGCCTTATTCTGAAGGTATGCCCCCTGCTTCTAGCACCCCGGTGGAATTTAAATTCAACAAATCAAATCTGGAGTTGTAAACTAGTCTTTCAATGGAGACCATGGTCATCTGTACCCTGGTCAGTGCCTACATGTGATGTCCAGTTGGTGGGCTATTCAGTGACTCTCAAAAATGGCACCAGTGAGTCATCTGAGGGGCATTTCGGGGCAAGCAGATGTACAATAGCTCTGCCGCGGTGCCCACATCCTGTGACGGAATCAGTCGAAGATAATTGAACACCTCCAGTTATAGAGGCATCCCTTGGATCTACTTGCGTGTGATGTGGGTGAGGACTTCAGTGACCTAGTTAGTAAGTTTGCTTTTGACGCCAAGCTGGGTGGGATAGTGGACAGTGTAGCAGGTTATCTAAGCTTACAACGAGATCTTGATCAATTGGGCCAATGGGCTGAGGAGTGGAAGATGGAGTTTAATTTAGATAAATTGCAGTTTGGCAAAACAAACAAGGTCAAGGCTTACACATTATGGGCGGCACGGTGGCTCAGTGGTCAGCACTGCTGCCTCACAGCGCCAGAGACTCCGGTTCAATTCCTGCCTCAGGCGACTGTCTGTGTGGAGTTTGCACATTCTTCCCCCTGTGTCTGCGTTGGTTTCCTCCGGGTGCTCCGGTTTCCTCCCACAGTCCAAAAACGTGCAGGTTAGGTGAATTGGTCATGCTAAATTGCCCGTAGCGTTAGGTGAAGGGGTAAATGTAGGGGAATGGGTCTGGGTGGGTTGCGCTTCGGTGGGTTGCTGTGGACTTGTTGGGCCGAAGGGCCTACTTCCACACTGTAAATAATCTAATCTAATCATTAATGTTAGGGTCCTGGATAGTGTTGTAAGAACAGACAGACCAAGGGGTTCTTTGACATAATTCATTGAAGTTTGCATCACAGGTAAACAGGGAGATTTAAGAAGGCGTTTAGCACGCTTGCCTTCATTTCTCAGAACTTTGAGTACAGGAGTTGGGATGCCATCTTGGGGTTGTACAGGACATTGGTGAGGCCTCGTCTGGAGAACTGTGTCCAGTTCTGGTCGCCCTGTTACAGGAAGGAGATTATAAAACTGGAGAGGGTTCAGGAGAGATTTACCGGGATGTTGCCGGGAATGGAGGGTTTGAGTTTTAAGGAGAGGCTGGACAAGCTGGGAGGTTTGTCACTTGGAGCAGAGGAGGTTGAGGGGTGACCTTATAGAGGTTTATACAATCATGAGGGACATCGATAGGGTAAATCGTAAACTTCCTTTCCTTAGGGTGGGGGATTTCAAGACTAGGGGGGGCATATTTGTAAAGTGAGAGAAGAAAGTTTTGAAAGTGACAACGAGGCAACCTTGTTTACCCAGAGAGAAGAAGTGGTGGATGCTGGTACAGCGTCAACATTTAAAAGACATTTGGATACGGCTTTGATGGGATATGGGCCATTGGCAGGGAAGTGAGCTGGCACAGTGGCTCAGTGGTTGGCACTGCTTCCTCACAGTGCCAAGGACCTGGGTTTGATGCCAGCCTTGGGTGACTGTCTGCGGGGAGTTGGCATAGCCTCTGCGTGGCTTTCCCAGAGGTGCCCTGGTTTCCTCCCATAATCCAAAGATGTGCAGGTTGGGGTGGGAAAGTGTGCAAGACAGTTGGCTTAGCCAAGGGAAGCGTAGGGTTATAGGGTAGTGGGTGGGTCAGGGTGGAATTTTGTTCGGAGGGACTTGGTGAGCCATCTAGTCTGCTCCCTTGTTGTAAGGGTTCTATGCAGTGGGGCTAGTTTAGGTTGGAAACATGGTTGCCATGGACTAGTTGGACTGAAGGGTCTGTTTCCATGCTGTTGGACTCTATGTGCTAATTATGATCTATTAGAGAGCAGCCGAATGCAGTAATTAAACCTGAGTCTGTTTTCCATTGACCCCTGGGGACTGTCGGATAAGTCAGATTGTTTTGGATAATGTAAAACTGGATGCATTTTTAAAGAAAACTGAATATTCTACCAGGTAGAAAGAAATATGTTGACTCGAAAATAACTTTCCTAATGACTAAATCTGTTTACAGTGGTGTGTGTGTGTATGTGTGTGTGTGTATGAGAGAGTATGTGTGTGTGAGACAGATTGTGTGTGAGAGAGAGAGTGTGTGTGTGTGCAAGTGTACACATACACACACTCACACACAGTCTCTCTCTCCCTCACACACACACTCGCGCGCGCATACACACACACTCTCTCTCATACACACACATTCTCTCATACGCACACACATACACACACCCGTGCATGCGCGCACACACACACTCGTGCACACACACACATGTGTGAGAAAGTGTGTCTGAGTGTGTGAGTGTATGTGTGTGTGTGTGTGTGAGAGAGAGTCTGTGTGTATGTGGACATGAGTGTGTGTGTGTATGAGAGTGTATGTGTGAGTGTGTGTGTCTGTGTGTGAGAAAGAATGAATGTATGTGTGTATGTATGGGTGTGTGTGTGTGCGTGAGTGTGTGTGTGTGTGTGAGTGCCTGTGTGCACGCGCGAGTGTGTGTATGTGTGTGTATGAGAGAGAGTGTGTGTGAGATATAGTGTGTATGAGAGAGAGAGACTCTGTGTGTGTGTATGTACGCGCACGTGTATGTGTTTGAGTCTGTGTATGTGAGTGTGTGTGTGTGCACGCGTGAGTGTGTGTATGAGAGAGTGTGCGTGTGAGACAGAGTGTGTGTGAGAAAAAGAATGTGTGTGTGTATGAGAGAGAGAGACTGTGTGTGTGACTGAGAGTGTTTGTGTGTGAGTGCGTGTATGTGCGCGCGCATGCACGTGTGAGTGTGTGTGAGAGAAAGTGTGTCTGAGTGTGTGTGTGTGTGGTCTGTATGTGTGTGAGAGAACAAATGTGTGTGTGTGAGTGTGTGTGTGTGTGAGAGAGAGTGTATCTGTGTGTGTGTGTGATTGAGTGCGTGCGTGT
>NW_025213779.1:0-13916 GCF_004010195.1 Chiloscyllium plagiosum | reverse complement strand
GAGTGTGTGTGTGAGAGTGTGTGTGTGTGTGAGTGTGTGTCGATGAGAGTGTGTGCATGAGTGTGTGTGATGAAGTAGTCACAGGTATGAGAGAGACAGCAGTCTTATTTTTCATGAGGCTGCCTACTGAAGGCTGCAGATGGTGTGGGGGAAATTAATATTGACTCATGTTATGTCTCAAAATATCGTCGAAATGTTAGAACACCATATTTGTCCAGATCAGGGAGAGAGTCAATATTGACAGCCAGCCGGGGATAGGTTTTCAGGAAACCAATGTGCGGGAAGTGTATATTTCGGAACCAATTAAGTTAACCAAAGCCTTTCCACTCACCTTTTCACAGAGATCAGACTTTACCGCACTATAAGTCATCTTCAATTGATATGTAAACTTGCAAATTAGCAGCAGGAACCAATCATTTGTTTCCACCAATCGATTTTCTTCTTATTCATTTAGGGGATCACGGCGTCACTGGCCTGGCCTAGCATTTATTGCCTGTTCCCTAAATGTCCAGGGGGCAGTTAACAGTCAACCACATTGCAGTGGGTCTGGAGTCACATTTAGACCCAAACTCGGCAAACAGCGTTAGTGAACCAGATGGGCTTTTCCGATAGTCGACATTGGTCATTATTAAATCTTAATTCCAGATATTCCACCAGTCAATTGTTCCTCTTGGCTTTTTAAAATCTGTCTCCTTAAAAATATGCCCCCTAGTTGTGAAATCCCCTATCCTAGGGAAAAGACACCTAGCATTAACTCTATCTATATCCCTTACTATCTTAAAAACGTCTATAAGGTGACCTCTCAACTTCCTACGCTCCAGTGAAAAGCATCCCAGCTTATCCAGACTTTCTTTATAACATAAACCTTCCATATGTGCCAACATCCTGGTAAATCTCTTCTGAACCCTCTCCAGCTTAATCATATCCTCCCTGTAACAGGGCGACCAGAACTGGACACAGTACTCCAGACGAGGCCTCACCAATGTCCTGTACAACCCCAAGATGACATCCTCTGCTCAAAGGTCTGTGCAATGAAGACAAACGTGCGAAACGCCTTCTTAACCACTATATCTCCATGTGACGCAAACTTCAAAGAATTATATCCTTGAACCTCCCGGTCTCTCTGTTGTACAACACTGCCCAGTGCCCTATCATTAATTGTATAGGCCCTGCCCCTGCTTGTTTTACCAAAATGCAACACTCTGCACTTATCCAGACTGAACTCCATCTGCCATTTTTCGGCCCATTGACCACTTGATTTAAGATCTCTTTGTGACCTTAGAGATCACTGTCTACTCTGCCTCAAAAATTTGGTGTCATCTGCAAATGTACTAACCATCGCCGCGACATTCACACCAAAATCATTGTATCAATGACACGCAAAAGTGGACCCAGCACTGATCCCTGCTTTTAAAATGTTCACGAATAAAGCATTTTTTTCTGTGAAGGAGAACACTTGTCGATTAACCTCTAACAGCCTTGGTTAACCCAGGTGAAATGGGATTTAATTTCTAATCCTGATTTATTTGCAACTCTTTGTGGAAAACTACAGGGGAACTCGATTGTTCTGATACACTGTCACATGCTTGTGTCATAAAATGATAAAATTACTGCTTTAAACAGCCTGCAATTTGGTTGTATTTAAAAATGAGGACTGTGCACACTGCACCCATATGGCAGGCTAAGCTAAAGAGGACAGGGATTAGCAGAGGGTCCCGATTGTAAATTGTCTTTGACGACAGTGTAAACAGTGACAGACAACACATGATCCGAGTGCAATTCTCCAGCACGTCACTCTCGGAGTGGCACGGTGGCTCAGTGGTTAGCACTGCTGCCTCACAGCGCCAGAGACCTGGGTTCAATTCCCGCCTCAGGCGACTGACTGTGTGGAGTTTGCATGTTCTCCCCGTGTCTGCGTGGGTTTCCTCCGGTTTCCTCCCACAATCCAAAGATGTGCAGGTTAGGGTGAAGTGGCCATGCTAAATTGCCCATAGTGTTAGGTGAAGGGGTAAATGCAGAAGAATGGGGTCTGGGTGGGTTGCGCTTCGGAGGGTCAGTGTGGACTTGTTGGGCCGAAGGGCCAGTTTCCACACTGTATCTAATCTAATCTAGGAGTGGCATGGTGGGTCAGGGGTTAGCATGCTGTCTCCCCATGCCAGGATGTGGGTTTGATTCTGCCCTCTGGCGACTATCTGTATGTGTTTTGCACGTACTCCCTGTGTCAACATGGGATTTCTCCAAGAGACTTTCCAGAGGTTTATAAAATCGCGAGGGGTGTGGATAGGGTAAGAAGACGAGGCCTTTTCCCTATGGCGCATGGGTCCAGTACTAAAGGGGCATAGGTTCAGGGTGAGAGGGGAAAGGGGCATGAGGGTCAACTTTTTCACTCAGAGGGTGATGCGTGTGTAGAATGAGCTGCCAGAGGAAGTGGTGGAGGCTGGTACAATGACAACATTTAAAAGGCATCTGGGTGGGTATATGAATAGAAAGGGTTTAGAGGGATATGGATCAAGATTAGAGTGGTGCTGGAAAAGCACAGCAGGTCAGGCAGCATCTGAGGAGCAGGAAAATCGATGTTTCGGGCAAAAGCCCTTCATCAGGAAGGACTTTTGCCCGAAACGTTGGTTTTCCTGCTCCTCGGATGCTGCCTGACCTGCTGTGCTTTTCCAGCACCACTCTAATCTTGACTCTAATCTCCAGCATCTGCAGTTCTCACTTTCGCTTGGAGGGATATGGGCCAAGTGCTGGTGAACAGGACTACATTAATTTAGGATGGTTGGCATGGACAAGTTGGACCGAAGGGTTTGTCTCTGTGATGCACATCTCTAATACTCTATGACTTTACAGGAAATTTAGGATGGGGATTGGCCATGCTAAATTTCCCTTAGAAATGTGCAGGCTAGGTGGATATCCATGGGTAATAGGTGTGGGTCTGGGTGAGATGGTCATTGGAGGGTCAGTGTGGACTCAATGGGCAGAATGGCCTGCTTCCCCACCGTGGGGATTCCGTGAATCCAATGGATTTCCTGCTATCTCTCCAGGAGGCAGAATGCAAGAGCTTCCTACCCCTTCCCCAACAGCTGAGAGAGTCTGGAAATGCTGTGAGAGTTGAATTCTTTTTAACCAATTATTTTCACTGAGGGTGTCATCTGCGGAATTCTCTGCCACTAAAAGCAGTTGAACCCAAAACATTTTTGATTTTTTATTGTCACGGGTACCAAAGTACAGTGAAAAGCATTGTTTTGTGTGTGATACAGGCAAATTCAAACTGTTTTCTTGCTTATTCATTTGCCAGATGTGGGGGTTGCTGGCTGGGTCCAGCGTTTATTGTCTGTCCCTAGTTGCCCCTTGAGAAGGTGGAGGGGAGGTGAACCGCTGCAGTCCATGTGCTGTGGGGTTGACCCTTAGGGAGGGGATTCCAGGATTTTAACCCAGCGACAGTGAAGGAACAGTGATATATTTCCAAGTTGGAATGGCATTGAATAGGTGGCACGGTGGCTCAGTGGTTAGCACTGCTGCCTCACGGCGCCAGGGACCTGGGTTCGATTCCAGCCTCGGGCGACTGTCTGTGTGTGGAGTTTGCACATCCTCCCCGTGTCTGTGTGGGTTTCCTCTGCGTGCTCTGGTTTCCTCCCACAATCACAAAGATGTGCAGGTTGGGTGAATTTGTCATGTTAAATTGCCCGTAGTGTTCAGGGATGCCTAGGTTAGGTCTGAGGTAAGTATAGGATAGAGGAATGGATCTGTGTGGCTTTCTCTTTAGAGGGTTGGTATGGACTTGTTGGGCCAAAGGGCTTTTGCCCGAAACGTCGATTTTTCTGCTCCTTGGATGCTGTGTTTTTCCAGCACCATTCTAACCTTATTTCCCCATTGGAGGGATTCAAAAAGAGTGATTCGTAGAGAAACCTGCAGGGGGTGGTATTCCTATGTATCTACTGCCCTTGCCCTTCCAGAGAGAAGTAGCCGTGGGGTTGGATGGTGCTGCCTGAGGATCTTTGGTGAATTTAAGCAGTGCATCTTGTAGATGGTACACACTGCTGTGACTGAGCGTCGGTGGTGGAGGGAGTGGATGCGGAGCTGCTTTGTCCCTAGATAGTGTTGAGCTTCCTGAGTGTTGTTGGAGCTGCCCCCCGTCCAGTGCAAGTGGGGAGTATTCCAAAATACTCCTGACTTGTTGATGGTGGGCAGGCTTTGGAGGGGGGGAGGGGGAGAAAGTGAGGACTACAGATGCTGGAGATCAGAGCTGAAAAAGTGTTGCTGGAAAAGCGCAGCAGGTCAGGGCAGCATCCAAGGAGCGGGAGAATCGACGTTTCGGGCATGACCCTGAAGAAGGGCTCATGCCCGAAACGTCGATTCTCCTGCTCCTTGGATGCTGCCCTGACCTGCTGCGCTTTTCCAGCAACACTTTTTCAGCTCTGATCTCCAGCATCTGTAGTCCTCACTTTCTCCCCCTCCCCCCCTCCAAAGCCTGCCCACCATCAACAAGTCAGGAGTATTTTGGAATACTCCCCACTTGCACTGGACGGGGGGCAGCTCCAACAACACTCAGGAAGCTCAACACTATCTAGGGACAAAGCAGCTCCGCATCCACTCCCTCCACCACCGACGCTCAGTCGCAGCAGTGTGTACCATCTTTGCAGGCTGTGGGGAGGGGGGGGGGGGGAGTCAGGAGGGGAGTTACTCACTGCAGTATTCCTAGCCTTTGACCTGCTCTCGGAGCCACTGTATTTTCTCTGCTGTGCATTGACCCACAATGCCATTAGGGAGAGCATCAGGGTATAGGCAGAACGTGTGTTGCAGAGCAAGATCAACTCTAAGACATGAGAAGTTGATTCACAAAGCCTGATAACAGAGGGAAAAGAAGCTGCTCAACACTGAATATTTTAGGAAGGAGTTAAATATAATTAAAATCCTTACAGTTCAGAGAGAGGTCATTGAGTTCATTGAGTTTGCACCCAACCTTGAAGAGCATTCCACCCAGACCAACACCCTATCCCACGTTTAGCATGGCCAATCCAACCTAACCTGTGGACTGTGGGATCTGGGGTTGTTTTTCTAAGAGCAGAAAAATCTGAGGGTGAATCAGATTGAAGTCTACAAAGTTATGAAGGGCATAGACCAGGTAGAGAGGTCAATAATGAAAGGGCACTGTTTTAAGGGAAGGAGCAGGTCAGATCCCTCAAGACATTTTAAGACGCATTGAAATGAACAGCTGAAATGCCGCAGCAGACAGGGCTACAGGTCAAGTGCTGCAAACTGGGAAGAGAACCCATGAGGGACAATGTGCGAACACGCACAGGCAGTCACCCGAGGCTGGAATTGAACCTGGGTCCCTGGCACTATGAGGCAGTGGTGCGAACCACTGAGCCAGAACATTTCCCAGGGACCGCTCCCTCTGTGAAACCCTGGTGTACTACTGATTACGACACCTCACCTTGCCACACTCTCCCGTGACACCTTCCCATACAAGCGCATAAGACGTAACACTTGGCCTTTTGCCTCCTCCTTCTTCACTGCCCATACAACCAGAACAAATAGGAACAACAGCAGGCCATTTGGCCGCTTGGGTCTGCTACCCCATTCAATAGAGCCATGGCTGATCTGACATTCCTCAAGTTTCCTGACTTTTCTCCACGAACCTATCTATCTATCTATCTATCTATCTATCTATCTATCTATCCATCCATCCATCCATCCATCCATCCATCCATCCATCCATCCATCCATCCATCCATCCATCCATCCATCCATCCATCCATCCATCCATCCATCCATCCATCTATCTATCTATCTATCTATCTATCTATCTATCTATCTCTGTCCCATTGAAGACTTGAAAATATAACTTTGATTTCTCTGCACAAATCTAGCTCCAGCACCTTTGTTTAAGTTCAGATATCTGGTGTCCTCAGTCATCATAAAGCTTTCACAGCTCAAAAACAGGCCCCTTGACCCATCATGTCTACGCTGGCCGTCAGCTATTGACCTATTCTCATCCTATGTTGCAGCACTTGACCTGTAGCCCAGTCTGCTGCGGAAGTTCAGCTGTTCATCTCAATGCTTCTTAAAATGTCTTGAGGGATCTGACCTGTACCACCCTTTTAGATCATGGATTCCAAGTACAAACCGCCCTTGAGGTGAAAAGAAATCTTCAAATTCCCTGTGAACCTCCTGCTCCTTACCAAAAAGCTGTGCCCTTTCATTATTGAACTATCCACCTGGTTTATGCCCTTCACAACTTTGTAGACTTCGATCTCGAGCAGATCAACGACCATCTACAGATGTGACTGGGACTGTCACTCCAGCCGTGCTCTCGTCAGTCACAAGCAACGTTGCTTCAGGGAAGCAGAAAGCCAGAACAACGGGGATTCGACCCATGGTTAGCCACGACTCACAGAGGCACTGTGACTGATATGTACCTCAATCCCTCCTCTAGAGGCACTGTGACTAATATGTACCTCAACCCCTCCTCTCGAGGCACTGTGACTGATATGTAACCCATCACCTCCTCTAGAGGCGCTGTGACTGATATGTACCTCACCCCCTCCTCTCGAGGCACTGTGACTGATAAGTATCTCACCCCCTCCTCTCGAGGCACTGTGACTGATATCTGCCTCATCCCGTCCTCTAGAGGCACTGTGACTGATATGTACCTCATCCCCTCCTCGAGAGGCACTGTGACTGATATGTACCTCATCCCCTCCTCTAAAGGCACTGTGACTGATATGTACCTCACCCCCTCCTCTCGAGGCACTGTGACTGATATGTAACTCATCCCCTCCTCTCGAGGCACTGTGACTGATACGTAACTCATCCCCTCCTCTCGGGGCGCTGTGACTGATATGTACCTCACCCTCTCCTCTAGAGGCGCTGTGACTGATATGTAACTCATCCCCTCCTCTAGAGGCGCTGTGACTGATATGTACCTCATCCCCTCCTCTAGAGGCACTGTGACTGATATGTACCTCATCCCCTCCTCGAGAGGCACTGTGACTGATATGTGCCTCATCCCCTCCTCTAGAGGCACTGTGACTGATATGTACCTCATCCCCTCCTCTAGCTTGGGGCACTGTGACTGATATGTACCTCATTCCCTCCTCTAGAGGCTCTGTGACTGATATCTACCTCATCCCCTCCTCTCGAGGCACTGCGACTGATATCGACCTCGTCCCCTTCACTTGGGGCACTGTGACTGATATGTACCTCATTCCCTCCTCTAGAGGCTCTGTGACTGATATCTACCTCATCCCCTCCTCTCGAGGCACTGCGACTGATATCGACCTCGTCCCCTTCACTTGGGGCACTGTGACTGATATGTACCTCATTCCCTCCTCTAGAGGCTCTGTGACTGATATCTACCTCATCCCCTCCTCTCGAGGCACTGCGACTGATATCGACCTCGTCCCCTTCACTTGGGGCACTGTGACTGATATGTACCTCATTCCCTCCTCTAGAGGCTCTGTGACTGATATCTACCTCATCCCCTCCTCTCGAGGCACTGCGACTGATATCGACCTCGTCCCCTTCACTTGGGGCACTGTGACTGATATGTACCTCATTCCCTCCTCTAGAGGCTCTGTGACTGATATCTACCTCATCCCCTCCTCTCGAGGCACTGCGACTGATATCGACCTCGTCCCCTTCACTTGGGGCACTGTGACTGATATGTACCTCATTCCCTCCTCTAGAGGCTCTGTGACTGATATCTACCTCATCCCCTCCTCTCGAGGCACTGCGACTGATATCGACCTCGTCCCCTTCACTTGGGGCACTGTGACTGATATGTACCTCATTCCCTCCTCTAGAGGCTCTGTGACTGATATCTACCTCATCCCCTCCTCTCGAGGCACTGCGACTGATATCGACCTCGTCCCCTTCACTTGGGGCACTGTGACTGATATGTACCTCATTCCCTCCTCTAGAGGCTCTGTGACTGATATCTACCTCATCCCCTCCTCTCGAGGCACTGCGACTGATATCGACCTCGTCCCCTTCACTTGGGGCACTGTGACTGATATGTACCTCATTCCCTCCTCTGGAGGCTCTGTGACTGATATCTACCTCATCCCCTCCTCTCGAGGCACTGCGACTGATATCGACCTCATCCCCTCCACTTGGGGCACTGTGACTGATATGTACCTCATCCACACCTCTAGAGGCACTGTGACTGATATGTACCTCATCCCCCTTCTCTAGAAGCATGTGACTGATATGTAGCTCATCCCCTCCTCTGGAGGCGCTCTGACTGATATGTAGCTCACCCTCTCCTCTAGAGGCGCTGTGACTGATTTGTACCTCATACTCTCCTCTCGGGGCACTGTGACTGATATGGACGTCATCCCCTCCTCTCGGGGCACTGTGACTGATATGTACCTCATTCCCTCCTCTAGAGGCTCTGTGACTGATATCTACCTCATCCCCTCCTCTCGAGGCACTGCGACTGATATCGACCTCGTCCCCTTCACTTGGGGCACTGTGACTGATATGTACCTCATCCCTGCCTCTAGAGGCGCTGCGACTGATATCGACCTCATCCCCTCCGGTTGGGGCACTGTGACTGATATGTACCTCATCCCCTCCTCTAGAGGCGCTGCGACTGATATCGACCTCATCCCCTCCAGTTGGGGCACTGTGACTGATATGTACCTCATCCCCTCCTCTAGAGGCTTTGTGACTGATATGTACTTCATCCCCTCCTCTCGGGGCGCTGTGACTGATATGTAACTCATCCCCTCCTCTAAAGGCACTGTGACTGATATGTACCTCACCCCCTCCTCTCGAGGCACTGTGACTGATATGTAACTCATCCCCTCCTCTCGAGGCACTGTGACTGATATGTAACTCATCCCCGCCTTTCGGGGCGCTGTGACTGATATGTACCTCATCCCCTCCTCTAGAGGCGCTCTGACTGATATGTAGCTCTCCCTCTCCTCTAGAGGCGCTGTGACTGATATGTACCTCATCCCCTCCTCTCGGGGCACTGTGACTGATATGTACCTCATCCCCTCCTCTAGAGGCGCTGCGACTGATATCGACCTCATTCCCTCCGGTTGGGGCACTGTGACTGATATGTACCTCATCCCCTCCTCTAGAGGCGCTGTGACTGATATCGACCTCATCCCCTCCAGTTGGGGCACTGTGACTGATGTGTACCTCATCCCCTCCTCTAGAGGCTTTGTGACTGATATGTACTTCATCCCCTCCTCTCGGGGCACTGTGACTGATATGTGACTCATCCCCTCCTCTAGAGGCTTTGTGACTGATATGTAACTCATCTTTTCCTATTGGGGCACGGGGACTGTTATGCACCACATCCCCTCCTCTCGAGGTACTGTGACTGATATGTACCTCATCCCCTCCTCTCGGGGCGCTGTGATTGATATGTACCTCACCCCCTCCTCTAGAGGCACTGGGACTGTTATGTACCTCACTCCCCGCCTCTCGAGGCACTGTGACTGATATGTAACTCATCCCCTCCTCTAGAGGCGCTGTGACTGATATGTACCTCATCCCCTCTTCTGGAGGCACTGTGACTGATATGTAACTCATCCCCTCCTCTAGAGGTGCTGTGACTGATATGTAACTCATCCCCTCCTCTAGAGGTGCTGTGACTGAAATGTACCTCACCCCCTCCTCTAGAGGCGCTGTGACAGATATGTACCTCATCCCCTCCTCTCGGGGCGCTGTGACTGATATGTACCTCATCCCCTCCTCTAGAGGCACTGTGACTGATATGTAACTCATCCCCTCCTCTAGAGGTGCTGTGACTGATATGTAACTCATCCCCTCCTCGAGAGGTGCTGCGACTGATATGTACCTCATCCACACCTCTAGAGGCACTGTGACTGATATGCACCTCATCTCCTCCTCTCGGGGCACTGTGACTGATATGTACCTCATCCCCTCCTCTAGAGGCGCTGTGACTGATATGTAGCTCACCCTCTCCTCTAGAGGCGCTGTGACTGATATGTACCTCATACTCTCCTCTCGGGGCACTGTGACTGATATGTACCTCATCCCCTCCTCTCGGGGCACTGTGACTGATATGTACCTCATTCCCTCCTCTGGAGGCTCTGTGACTGATATCTACCTCATCCCCTCCTCTCGAGGCACTGCGACTGATATCGACCTCATCCCCTCCACTTGGGGCACTGTGACTGATATGTACCTCATCCACACCTCTAGAGGCACTGTGACTGATATGTACCTCATCCCCCTTCTCTATAAGCATGTGACTGATATGTAGCTCATCCCCTCCTCTGGAGGCACTGTGACTGATATGTACCTCATCCCCTCCTCTAGAGGCGCTGTGACGGATATGTACCTCATCCCCCTTCTCTAGAAGCATGTGACTGATATGTAGCTCATCCCCTCCTCTGGAGGCGCTGTGACTGATATGTAATGATGTTGTCTATCTCATACACTGCAGTCAATGTTGCCCCAAAGCATGATATATTGGCGAGACCAAAGGGATGCTACAACAACAGATAAAAGGACACCGCACAACAATTGCCAGATAGGGGTGTTCCTTCCCAGTCGGGGAACACTTATCCTTGGATTTTCGGGTGACCGTCCACCAATGCTGAATTTGGGGATATGCAACAACGTAGAGTCACCGAGCAGAGGCTGATAGCCAAGTTCCGTACCCATGAGGATGGCCTCAACTGGGACCTTGTGTTCATGTCACAGTACAGCCGACCCTACTACACTATTCACTCTCTCACACACACACACTCACACATACACACACTCCAACACACAATCCTATTCACACACTCATACAGACCCTCTCTCACATACGTGCTCTCTCTCAGACACACACACATATCCATGCTCAGACTCACATGCACACCACCTCACAGGCATATACCCTGTCACACTCATGCACACACTCTATCAAGCATGCACACGCACACCCTCCCCCCACCCCGCACACATGTGAACACACACTCTCCCTCTCTCCCACTACAGACACACATACTCATACACACACTCTTTCTCCCTCTCCCTCACAAGCACGCCCGTGCACGCATACACGTAAATATGAGGTGAATTGCATTTGCAGATACATTTGATTTTGTTCAAAAAGCACACACTCTGTAGGCAGTCAGTTCATGTGACATTTTATAAATTACTACTTGGCAATAGAACGAGACGGACTCAAGTTTAGGAAACAGACAGACTCTAACCTTGCACCTTTAATGTATTGTCTGGGCTGAGATGTCACTTTTTTTTTCATGAAACATTAAGTTATCTCAGGAATGTGACTTGACATATTAATGACTCAAAACTTGAATCCGCACTCAAAGTAATTAAAGACTTAGCAGCGATGTAGGTTTGTTCAGTACACCAGGTCGGTTGTATGGCACTATTATAAATTCTGTGTCCTACGATCCTACCCCACTTGCTACCTGATGAAGGAGCAGAGCTCCGAAAGCTTGTACTTCCAAATAAACCTGTTGGACGACAAGCTGGTGTTGCGTGATTTTTAAGGAGAAAGTGAGGACTGCAGATGCTGGAGTTATCAGAGCTGAAAATGTGTTGCTGGAAAAGCACAGCAGGTCAGGCAGCATCCAAGGAGCAGGAGAATCGGCGTTTCGGGAAGAAGGGCTCATGCCCGAAACGTCGATTCTCCTGCTCCTTGGATGCTGCCTGACCTGCTGCGCTTTTCCAGCAACACATTTTCAGCTCTGATCTCCAGCATCTGCGGTCCGCACTTTCTCCGAGAAGACTTCATCCAGTGCTGTGGATGGCGCTGTGATTGATATATACCTCATCCCCTCCTCTAGATGGCGTACTGACTAACACATGCCTCATTCCCCCTGCAGGTGGTGGCACCCAAGGAGCTAGGTCCTCCCATCCAGTAGGTGGCGCAGAGTGTGTGTGATTACAATAGCGTTAGCTGATGGACCTCACATGCAGCTTATTCCAATGGAATGGGCATCATGGCCCAGTTTTAACTTTAAATCAAAACTTAAAAATTTGCTTTTGCAATATCTTTGAGAAACATGTTTTACCCTGGAGTAAAAGGGGTGGCATTGTGGCTCAGTGGTTAGCAAAGCTGCCTCCCAGCACCAGGGTCCCAGGTTCGATTGTAGCCTTGTGCGACTGTGTCTGTAGAGTTTGCACATGCTCCCCATGTCTGCGTGGGTTTCCTTCGATGCCCCAGTTTCCTCCCACAGTCCAAAGGTGTGCAGGCTAGGGAGTTTGGCCATGCTGAGTTGTCCCACAGTGCTCAGGGATGTGTAGGTTAGGTGCATTAGTCAGGGGTGAATGTAGAATAGTAGGGGAATGGGTCTGGGTGGCATACTCTTCGGAGGGAACGTGTGGACTTGTTGGGGGCAAAATGGCCTGTTTCCACACTGCAGGGATTCAATGAAATTACAGATGACAATTTTGAATAAATTTAAAACAGTTAACTTAAAAGATTGGTGACCAACTTTGGAGATTTTCATTCACTCCTTCGTGTTGCTTCAAGGCTCACATGGCCAAACTATTGGGCCAAGTGCTGGCAAATGGGTGTAGATTGGGTTGGGATATCTGGTCGGCATGGATGACTTGGACCGAAGGGTCTGTTTCTGTGCTGTGCATCTCTATAACTCGAGTGGTGCACCCTCAGCACTGACCCTCCAACTGTGCTCACTCCCTCAGCGCTGACCCTCCCACAGAGCTCACTCCCTCAGCGCCGACCCTCCAATAGTGTCCACTCTGTCAGCACTGACCCTCTAATAGTGTCCACTTCCTCAGTAATGACCCACCAACAGTGTCCATTCCCTCAGCACTGACCCTCTGACAGTGCCCGCTCCCTCAGCACTGACCGTCCGACAGTGCCCGCTCCCTCAGCACTGACCTGCCGACAGTGTCCGCTCCCTCAGCACTGACCCTCCAATTGTGCTGTGCCTGGCCTCTGTGTTGTGAGTTAGTGCAGTGACAGGAATCACACATAGACGGGACCTTGTTAGTCTAATGGGTTCCCTTCCTTTAAGAGCAATCAACATGAAATTTTGTCATCATTAAGATTGGTAACTCTGGGGTGAAGTGTGAGCGATCCTGAAAAATAAACAAGCGAGCCAGCACTCACAGTGTCAGCTATCCTCCAGATTCCAGAGGCAGGAGCTGGGCTACTGTGAGAGGGACTATCCCTTTAAATGTCAGCGGTTGTTTATACAGACTGAGGACCATTCGTCTTTAAGGGGCAGGAGATGTAACATAGAGTGAGGGCACTGTCGCATTAAGGGCGGTGTTACAGAGAGAAGGCACTGTCGCTTTAAGGGACAAGGCAGTGTTACAGAGTGAGGGCAGTATCGCTTTAAAGCAATGTTACAGAGTGAGGGCACTGTCACATTAAGGGACAAGGCAGTGTTACAGAGTGAGGGCACTATCGTTTAAAGCAATGTTACAGAGTGAGGGGACTGTCGCTTTAAGGGTGGTTTTACAGAGTGAGGGTACTGTTGCTTTAAGGGACAAGGCAGTGTTACAGAGTGAGGGCACTGTCGCTTTAGGGCAATGTTACAGAGTGAGGGCACTGCCGCTTTAAGGGCGGTGTTATACAGTGAGGGTACTGTCACTTTAAGGGACAGGGCAGTGTTACAGAGTGAGGGCACTGCCGCTTTAAGGGGGGTGTTATACAGTGAGGGTACTGTCACTTTAAGGGACAGGGCAGTGTTACAGAATGAGGGCACAGTCGCTTTCAGGGACAGGACGGTGTTACAGAGTGAGGGTACTGTTGCTTTCAGGGACAGGGCAGTGTTACAGAGTGAGGGCACTGTTGCTTAAAGGGACAGGGCAGTGTTACAGAGTGAGGGCACTGTCGCCTTAAGGGACAGGGAGTGTTACACAGTGAGAGCACAGTCGCTTTAAGGGACAGGGCAGTGTTACAGACAGAGGGCACTGTTGCTTTAAGGGACAGGACGGTG
>NW_025213778.1:32760-35987 GCF_004010195.1 Chiloscyllium plagiosum | reverse complement strand
CATTCTCTCACATTACCACACCCCACATCTCCCGCATGCTCTTGCCCCCTGGGGTGGGGCTTAAGCTGATGGGGGTGGGGGTCTGGCAGGGATGAGTAGACTCACTTGGCGTAGGCCTTTTCCAGGAGTCCGCTCCAGAACTCATTGTTCTCGGCCGAGTGGACAAACACCAGCTCTCCGTCCTTGGTGGGCAGTCGGTCATCAATCACTACGTCCACCCACTCCCCAAACTGCCAGAACTGCACACAAACAAAGAGATAGTCAACAGGTTTCCGCCCCCCCCCACCCCACCCCCCGACTCCCAGTTAATGAACTGTCCCAGCACTAATCTAATACAACACACACTCCCACAATCTTCCTCCGACACGTACCCCACTCTCCCCTCAACACGGACTCCAGTCACCCCCTGCAATGACCCCCCTTCCTCCTGATGTGTCCCCCAATCTCCCCCCGACACACATCCAGCATCTGCCACGACGCAAGCAGTGTGTCCAGTCTCTCTCAGATCGACAAAGGAGAGCCAGGGGCATGATCTATTTCAAATTCCAGAAGGCCTCTGACAAAGTGCTGTTAAATAAGGCAAGAGTTTTAGGGACAAGACACTGGGATGGATCGAGGATTGGCTGACTGATGGAAGCCATGATGTGGAGGGGCCAGTGTTGGACTGGGTCAGAAATCACACTAGTTCCAACAGGTTTATTGGAAATCACAAGCTTCTTCGTCATGTGAAGAGATGCACACAGGCAGAGAATTCATCGTTAAACAATCACACAACATCAGGTTATCCCAACCCGATCTAGTCCCACCTGCCAGCACCCGGCCCATATCCCTCCAAACCCTTCCTATTCATATACCCATCCAAATGCCTCTTAAATGTTGCAATTGTACCAGCCTCCACCACATCCTCTGGCAGCTCATTCCATACACGTACCACCCTCTGCGTGAAAACGTTGCCCCTTAGGTCTCTTTTATACCTTTCCCCTCTCACCCTAAACCTATGCCCCTCTAGTTCTGCACTCCCCCACCCCAGGGTAAAGATCTTATCTATTTATTCTATCCAAACCCACACGATTTTATAAACCTCTATAAGGTCACCCCTCAGCCTCCGATGCTCCAGGGAAAACAGCCCCAGCCTTTGATTAGATTACATTAGATTAGATTACAGTGTGGAAACAGGCCCTTCGGCCCAACAAGTCCACACCGACCCGCCAAAGCGCAACCCACCCATACCCTTACCTAACACTACAGGCAATTTAGCATGGCCAATTCACCTGACCTGCACACCTTTGGACTGCAAAACACTCCCTGGGACCTTACTGTTGCTATGTTCATTAATATGTAAATCCCAGAACTTCTTCACAGTCACATTGTCGAGATAACTTAAGGTTTTATTTTTAAAAATTCATATCTCAGCTCAGACCATGTATGAAAGGTGTGAGGTTAGAATCTGTCGAGATCCTAATCTTGAGTCAGACTGTTTAGATTACAGTGTGGAAACAGGCCCTTCGGCCCAATAAGTCCACACCGACCCGCCAAAGCGCAACCCACCCATACCCTTACCTAACACTACAGGCAATTTAGCATGGCCAATTCACCTGACCTGCACACCTATGGACTGCAAAACACTCCCTGGGACCTTACTGTTGCTATGTTCATTAATATGTAAATCCCAGAACTTCTTCACAGTCACATTGTTGAGATAACTTAAGGTTTTATTTTTAAAAATTCATATCTCAGCTCAGACTGTGTATGAAAGGTGTGAGGTTAGAATCTGTCGAGATCCTAATCTTGAGTCAGACTGTTTCCAAAGTCCGAGTCTAGGGAATGTTACATGGATTGATGGTGTGCTTTATTAACAAAGTTGAATGTATCTGCAAATACAAGTCTACAAATGCAGATTCACCCCATAGACCCACACACACCCCATGTGTGTGTGTGCTTGTGTATGTGAGGGAGAGAGAGTGAGTGTGTGTGAGAGAGTGTGTGTTTGCGTGTGTGCGTGCTTGGTAGAGTGTGTGTGAAAGTCTGATGGAATATAAGCTAGTGAGAGGATAGGGAGGTGGAGGGGTATATGTGTGTGTCTGAGAGAGAACATATGTATGAGAGTGTATCTGTGTGTGTGTATAGTGCAATGGTGGTCACCTGTAATGTGACATGACCCCAAGGTCCCGGTTGAGGCCCTCCCTATGGGTACCGAACTTAGCTATCAGCCTCTGCTCGGCCACATTCCTCTGCTGCCTGTCCCTTGGAGGATAGTCACCTGAAGGCCCGAGGCTGAATGTCTGGACCGCTGAAGTGTTCCCTGACTGGGAGGGAACATCTCTGTCTGACAATTATTGCGCGTGATACGATATATTGAACAAACCTAGATTGCCGTTAAGTTTTTCATGTTTTGTCACTTCAGTTGCACAACATTGTGATCGTTTGCTATAAATTCTGTGTCTTATGATCCTGCTCCACTATCACCTGATGAGGGAGCAGCGCTCCGAAAGCTAGTGCTTCCAAATGAACCTGGTGGACTATCACCTGGTGTTGTGGTGATTTTTAACTTTGTCCACCCCAGTCCAACACCGACTCTTCCACATCACTGAACTTACAGGCAGAGACCAGAAGATTGTACAAATAGTGTGAGTGGAGCGTTGACAAGCCAAATAATAAATCTCTGTCGGTGATCCAGAGTGTCAGATGGTGGGGTGCTGTTGCCCTGGGTAGCTTGCTGCAGACGCTGGTCTGTTTAAGGTTTGGTTGTTGTTTGAAGATGAGAATGGAGATGATCTTGGTTCATTGTCATCAATGACCACGTTGAAGGTTATGAAGGACACTGAGGTTTCTCCACCCGAGGAAGTACCGAGAAGGTTGTTGTAGATTATTGCCGTGGCCGCAACACCATGGCAACCGCTGCCATGGCAACCGCTATCATACATACCAGGTCATTGACATGGACACTACCACCTCAACACACACCACACACATGGCAGATATTCATGTGACTTGGTCAAACAGCAGATTAATCCCCACTGGGTAATCTACCCAGAGACGCCTCACCACACTGTACCCCCTTGCCCTCAGAGCATTACCTCTGACCAGAGACCTCCCCACAACCTAAACCCCCCACCTACCCTACCCTGCCAAGTCAGGACCATCCCCTTTCCCTCACCCCACATCCAGGACTATACCCTGCCACACTGCCTGGTCAGAACCATCACCCCCCCCCCCCACAACCCCCA
>NW_025213778.1:28388-31724 GCF_004010195.1 Chiloscyllium plagiosum | reverse complement strand
GAGGGGGGGGGGGGGGGGGGGGGGGGAAACCATGAAACAATTCAGACAGACAGACAGGGACACGCTGCACTAACCCTAAACCTATCTCTATCGGAGGACCACACCCGAGAAAACGCAGGAGTTAGCCCTCTCGCAGGACAGCAACCAGCCCCTCACCCAAAACCAGCTCCTCACCCAGAACCCATCCAAAATCCCGTCCTGATAAACCAGGGGCACAGGGCACTAACCCTAACTCTATCGCAGGACCTCAACTCACTCCTCAGCCTGAACCTCATCCTGGGACAGACAGAGTCACAGCGAGAGACACAGACTCACAGACTCATACCTTACAATGTCCCAGACCCCACCATCACCAACCCTGGATACGTCCCGTCCCACCAGCAGGACATTCCCAGCAGAAGTGGTGGCACAGTGGGATACAATCAGGAGGGAGTAATCCTGGGAGAACATAGAACATTCCAGCGCAGGACAGGCCCTTCGGCCCTCAATGTTGCGCTGACCTGTGGAGCCAGCCTGAAGCCTATCTATCCGACACTATTCCATTCTCATCCCTATATTTATCCAATGACCATTTAAATGCCCTTAAAGTTGGTGAGTCTACTACTGTTACAGGCAGTGCGTTCCACGCCTCTACCACTCTGAGTAATGAAACTCCCTCTGACATCTGTCCTATATCCATCACCCCTCAACTATATTTATCCAATGACCATTTAAATGCCCTTAAAGTTGGTGAGTCTACTACTGTTACAGGCAGTGCGTTCCACACCCCTACCACTCTCTGAGTAATGAAACTCCCTCTGATATCTGTCCTATATCCATCACCCCTCAATTTAAAGCTATGTCCCCTCGTGCTAGCCATCACCATCCGAGGAAAAAGGCTCTCCCTGTCCACCCTATCTAACCCTCTCATTATCTTACACGTCTCAACTAAGTCACCTCTCAACCTTCTTCTCTCTAACGAGAACAGCCTTTCCTCGTAAGACATTCCTTCCATACCAGGCAACATCCTGGTAAATCTCCTCTGCACCCTTTCCAAAGTTTCCACATCCTTCTTATAATGCGGTGACCAGAACTGTACACAATACTCCAAGTGCGGCTGCACCAGAGTTTTGTACAGCTGTAGCGTGACCTCATGGTTTCGAAACTCAATCCCTCTACCAATAAAAGCTAACACACCGTATGCCTTCTTTACAACCCGATCAATCTGGGTGGTAACTTTCAGGGATCTATTGGGACACTGAGATCTCTCTGCTCATCTACACTACCAAGAATCTTACCATTAGCCCAGTACTCTGCATTCCTGTTGCTCCTTCCAAAGTAAATCACCTCACACTTTTCCACATTAAACTCCATTTGCCACCTCTCAGCCCAGCTCTGCAGCTTATCTATGGGGTGGCACGGTGGCTCAGTGGTTAGCACTGCAGCCTCACAGCACCAGGGTCCTGGGTTCGATTCCAGCCTCGGGCGACTGTCTGTGTGGAGTTTGTGCATTCTCCCCGTGTCTGTGTGGGTTTCCTCCGGGTGCTCCGGTTTCCTCCCACAGTCCAAAGATGTGCAGGTCAGGGTGGATTGGCCATGCTAAATTGCCCGTAGTGTTAGGTACATTAGTCAGGGGTAAATGTAGGGCAATGCTTCTGGGTGGGTTACTCTTCAGAGAGTCGGTGTGGCCTTGTAGGGCCAAAGGGCCTGTTTCCATACTGTAGGGGGATCTATCCTATGTCCCTCTGTAACCTGCACCATCCTTCAGCACAATCCACTACTCCACAGGCCCTAGTGTCATCTGCACATTCACGAACCTATCCTTCTACCTCCTTATCCAGGACGTTTATAAAAATGTCAAACAGCAGTGGCCCCAAAAACAGATCCTTGCGGTACCCCACTAGTAGCAGAACTCCAGGATAAACATTTCCCATCAACCACCACCCTCTGTCTTGCAGCTAGCCAATTTCTGATCCAAATCGCTAAATCACCCTCAATCCTATGCCTCCGTATTTTGTGCAATAACCCACCGTGGGAAACCTTATCAAAAGCCTGTCTGAAATCCATATACACAACATCAACCGCTTTACCCTCATCCACCTGTCTGGTCACCATCTCAAAGAACTCAGTAAGGTTTGTGAGGCACGACCTACCCTTCACAAAACCGTGCTGATTATCCCTAATCAACTTATTCCTTGCAAGATGATTATAAATCCGATCTCTAATAACCTTTTCCAACACTTCACCAACAACTGAAGTAAGGCTCACTGGTCTATAATTACCAGGGTTGCCTCTACTCCCCTTCTTGAACAAGGGAACCACATTTGCTATCCTCCAGTCTTCTGGCACTATTCCTGTTGACAACGACGACATAAAGATCAAAGCCAAAGGCTCGGCAATCTCCTCCCTTCCCTATCCCAGAGCATCTGAGGATAAATCCCATCTGGCCCAGGGAACTTAGCTATTTTCACAATTTCCAGAATTGCTAACACCTCCCCCTTATGAACCTCAATCCCATCTCGTCTAGAAGCCTGTATCTCAGTATTCTCCTCGGCCACATTGTCTTTTTCCAGTGTGAATACTGAGGAAAAATATTCATTTAGTGCCTCTCCTAATGCTTCGGATTCCACGTACAACTTCCCATTCCTGTCCTGGACTGGCCCTAATCTTAGTCTAGGAAAAAGTGATGACTGCAGATGCTGGAGATCAGAGGTGAGAGTGTGGTGCTGGAAAAGCACAGCAGGTCCGGCAGCATCCGAGGAACAGGAGAATTGACATTTCTGGCCGGAGCCCCTCATTAGGAATCTGCTCTTCTTAGCTCGCTCTTTAGATTTTTCTGGGTTACCTTGTAACTCTCAAGCACCTTAGCTGAGCTTTCACGCCTCATCTCAACATAAGCCACCTCTTCCTTTTGACAAGAGATTCAACTTTCTTCGTAAACATTGTCTCAACATTGACTCTGGATGCCATGAAGTCTCATGGCTTCAGGTTAAACGTGGAGAAGGAAACCTCCTGCTGATTACCACGTACAATCCTCCCTCGGCTGATGAGTCAGTACCCTCCATGTTGAACAACACTTAGAGGGAGCACTGAGGGTGACAAGGACACAGGATGTACTCTGGGTGGGGGGGGTTTCACTGTCCCACCACCGAGAGTGACTCAGCAGCAGCATTACTGATCGAGCTGGTCAGGTCCTAAAGGACATCGCTGCCAGACTGGGTCTACGGCAGGTGGGGAGGGAACCAACAAGGGGGAAAAACATACCTGACCCCATCCTTACCAATCTGCCAGCTACAGATGTATCTGTCCATGACAGTATCGGTGAGAGTGACCACCGCACAGCCTGTGTGGAGACAA
>NW_025213778.1:21724-26521 GCF_004010195.1 Chiloscyllium plagiosum | reverse complement strand
CCCTCCCCATCCTGACTGGGAAATATCTCCCCGTTCCCTCACTGTCGCTGGGTCCGAATCCTGGAATTCCCCCCCTCAGGGACATTGTGGGTCTACCCACAGCACACGGACTGCAGCGGTTCAGGAAGGCAGCTCACCCCCACCTTCTCAGGGCAACTAGGGACGGGTGATAAATGCTGGACCCAGCCAGCGATGCTCACACCCCACAAAATGAATAAAAAGATACAGTGAGAGAGAGACCCCTACTGTGTTCTAAGTCTCTACTATTCGATTGCACAGACATGCAGGGTTAGACATAGAGGAAAGCTCCCTCTACACTGTCCCCCATCACACCCTCCCAGGACAGGGACACCACAGTGTTAGATACATAGTAAAGCTCCCTCTACACTGTCCCACATCACACCCTTCCAGGACAGGGACAGCACAGTGCTAGATACAAAATAAAGCTCCCTCTACACTGTGCCCATCACACCCTCCCAGGACAGGGACAGCACAGGGTTAGATACAGAGTAAAGCTCCCTCTACATTGTCCCCATCACACCCTCCCAGGGCAGGGACAGCACGGGGTCAGATAGAGTAAAGCTCCCTCTACACCGCCCCCATCAAACACTCCCAGGACAGGGACAGGGACAGCACGGGGTCAGATCCAGAGTAAAGCTCCCTCTACACTGTTCCCCCATCAAACACTCCCAGGGCAGGGACAGGGACAGCACAGGGTCAGATCCAGAGTAAAGCTCCCTCTACACTGTCCCCATCACACCCTCCCAGGGCAGGGACAGGGACAGCACGGGGTCAGATACAGAGTAAAGCTCCCTCTACACTGTCACCCATCACACCCTCCCAGGACAGGGACAGGGACAGAACGGGGTCAGATACAGAGTAAAGCTCCCTCTACACTGCCCCCATCACACCCTCCCAGGGCAGGGACAGCACGGGGTTAGATACAGAGTAAAGCTCCCTCTACATTGTCCCCGAACACACCCTCCAAGCACAGGGACAGCACGGGGTCAGATACAGAGTAAAGCTCCCTTTACACTGTCGCTCATCACACCCTCCCAGGACAGAGACAGGGACAGGACAGGGTCAGATGCAGAGTACAGCTCCCTCTACACTGTCTCCCATCACACCCTCCCAGGGCATGGACACCACGGGGTCAGATACAGAGTAAAGCTCCCTCTACATTGTCCCCATCACACCTTCCCAGGGCAGGGACAGCACGGGGACAAATACAGAGTAAAGCTCCCTCTACACTGTCCCCCATCAAACACTCCCAGGGCAGGGACAGGGACAGCACGGGGTCAGATCCAGAGTAAAGCTCCCTCTACACTGCTCCCCCATCAAACACTCCCAGGGGAGGGACAGGGATAGCACGGGGTCAGATCCAGAGTAAAGCTCCCTCTACACTGTCCCCATCACACCCTCCCAGGACAGGGACAGGGACAGCACGGGGTCAGATACAGAGTACAGCTTCCTCTACACTGTCACCCATCGCACCCTCCCAGCACAGAGACAGGGACAGCACGGGGTCAGATACAGAGTAAAGCTCCCTCTACACTGTCCCCCCATCACATCCTCCCAGGACAGTGACAGTGACAGCACGGGGTCAGATACAGAGTAAAGCTCCCTCTACACAGCACGGGGTCAGATACAGAGTAAAGCTCCCTCTACACTGTCCCCCCATCACACCCTCCCAGGGCAGGGACAGCACGGGGTCAGATACAGAGTAAAGCTCCCTCTACACTGTCCCCCCACCACACCCTCCCAGGGCAGGGACAGCACAGGGTCAGATACAGAGTAAAGCTCCCTCTACACTGCCCCCCCACCACACCCTCCCAGGACAGTGACAGGGACAGCACGGGGTCAGATACAGAGTAAAGCTCCCTCTACACTGTCCCCCCACCACACCCTCCCAGGACAGTGACAGGGACAGCATGTGTGGCCATTCACTGTGCTAGGTCTCTGGTTTGATGATCTCACCGAGTCCTCCCTGACAAACATCAGTTCGAGATGCTCCAGCCAGAACGAACTGTGGGTCAGCTGCAATCTCCTGCCGAGAGAGAAGGTGTACCGTCAGTGACTCAGGAAAGAACTTGCACTTCCACCATGTCATTGGCACAACCAACTAATTTCTGGCCCACCATTCAGTCACACCATGGCTGATTTCATTGCCCTCCCCCCTCCAGCCCAGATATCCATCTACCCCCTTATTTAACACAAGTCCATTTCCCTCTGCCAATAACTTTACCTTATTTAAATGACGTAAAGCTCTCTTGACACTGTGCCCAGACACAGGAACGTTATTTAAGTTCAGATCAGTTGTTTCCGCCCACGTTTCTCCCCCACAAACTGACTGCTAACTTCAGCCAGGTTATGGTGAACAGGGGAGAGCGGTTGTAAAGTTAGACACACATGCCAGTACGGAAACAGACCCTTCACTCCAACTCAACCATGACAGCCAGACATCCCAATCTGACCTCACACAGTTTATCTGGATTTCAGCGTGGCCTTTAACAAGGTCCCACAGGGAACCTGATACAGAAGGGAAAAGCTGTTGGGACCCAGGAATGGCTGGGTGCTGGGAAACAGAGGGTGGTGGTAGGAGGCTGTTTGTGTGACTGGTGCCCCGTGGGGCACAGTAGGGTCTCACAGGGAGCCATGGATTCTCTGTCCCACTGTCCAGCTGCTGTTAGGGGGCCTTCGGACTACTCCCACCCTTGTATTTTTTACCTCCACCCGTATGGGATCGACAATTTTCAATTAAAGATCATTTTTTTGCAATTGTACGTATTCCATCCTGTCCCAACAGTGCTGTCCCACTGCCCTTTCCTTCCTGCCTCTCCTTTTGAAAAGTCACGTGCCCCTGAATGTTCAGTTCCCAGCCTTAGTCTCCTCGCTGGGTGAGATTTGTGCTGGACGTGGAATCCAGGGTTAGCAGGTGTATTTGGGAATGCAGAATTTCAAACACAAGCAGATCCGCTGTGACCCTATTGAATGGCGGAGGTGGTGTGGGGGACTGAATTGTTCATATAGATGTTACACCTGTTTGTTTGCAAACTAAAAACTGTCAGAGGCAACACTGAATGCTAACTGCTTTGCATGGAGCATCTGAGACTGAGGGGTGACCTCAGAGAGGTTTATAAAATCATGAGGGGCATGGAGAGGGTGAGTAGTTAAGGTCTTTCTCCCAGTTTAGAGAATCCAAAGCAAGAGGATATTGGTTTAAGGTGGGAGGAGAAAGATTTAAAGGGACCTACGGGGCAACATTTTTCACACAGAGGGTGGTACGTGTGTGGAACAAGCTGCCAGAGGAAGTGGTGGAGGCTGGTACAATCATACCATCTAAAAGGCATCTGGGTGGGTATATGAACAGCAGGGGTTTAGAGGGAAATGGGCCAAACCCTTACGCAAATTGGACTAGAGTGATTTAGGATATCTGGTCAGCATGGACGAGTTAGGCTGAAGGCTCTGTCTGTGTGCTGTATTACTCCCCTGACTCTACTATGATCTTGTGCATGAAGCATTAAGGACAATATCAAAGTAACTGCTTTGTCTTTATGGAGTCACAGAGATCTACAGCACAGTAAAAGGCCCTTCAGCTCATCAGACCCGTGCTGGTCAAGAACAGCTACCTAACTATTCCAATCACATTTTCCAGCACTTGCCCCTTGGGTTGTGTGCTTTGGCATTGCAAGTGAACATCTAAACCCTTCTTCAATGTTCTGAGGGGTTTTTTTAACCACTCACATCCCCTTGACATCTCTTGCCCCTTACTTTAAATCTATGTCCCCCCCAGTTACTGATCCCTCTACCAAGGGAATATGTTTCTTCCTGTCCGACCTATCTGAGCCCCCCCTCAATCACGTCCCCTGTCTGGCACCTTAGTAAAAGCCTTGCTGAAGTCCAAGCAGACTATTTTTGGAGCATTGCCCTCACCTATTCACCTTTTCAAATAAATTCAATCAAGTTGGTCAGACGTGACCTCCCCTGAATAAATCTATATTGACTGTTCTTGATTAATCCCAGATTAATTCTGTCCCTCAGAATTGCTTCCTATAGTTTCCCCACCACTCAGGTTAGACTGACTGGCCTGTAGTCATACATACAGTCACACGGCACAGAAACAGACAATTCAGTCTACCCAGTCCATGCCAAGCAGAATCCGAAACTCAACTCGGCCCACCTGCCTGCACGTGGCCCATTTCCCTCCAAACATTTGTACATCACATACTTCTCGAAATGCCTTTTAAACATTATAACTGCACCCACATCCACCACCTCCTCTGGAAGTTCATTCGGCAAAAGAACCACTTTCCATGGAAAAACAATGCCCCTCGTGCCTTTTATTAAAGTCTTTCTCCTCCCACCTTAGGAAAATGGCCCCAGTCTTGAAATCCCCCACCCTAGGGAAAAGACATTCACCTATCTCTGCCCCTCGTGATCTTATATACCTGTAAGGGCACCCGCCAACCTTCCACAGTGCATTGCCATGATGCAATCTCTTACATATTCAGACCTTTCCACCTCTCGTACAATGCTCTGTTATGACAGAATATTCCACAGAAGTGTAAACATAACCTAGACTCACTGTCAACACTGAGAAGGACGAGTGTTGCAACATCATGAAAATACCATTACCTACTGTCCTTTGACACACCCTCAAATTCACACACATTCCCACACACACACACACACATTTCCACACCCACACACATTTCCACACCCACACACAGACACACACACATTCCCACACAGACACACACACAGACACACACACACCACTCCCACAGACACACCCAC
>NW_025213778.1:15428-21444 GCF_004010195.1 Chiloscyllium plagiosum | reverse complement strand
ACATCCAAATTCACAAAGACCCCACATACAGACACACACCCACACACAAACACACACACATTCCCACACCCACACAAAGACACACACACATTCACACACACACACACACACATTCCCACACCCACACACAGACACACACACATTCCCACACCCACACAAAGACACACACACATTCCCACACCCACACACAGACACACACACATCAAACCAAGGTCACAAACTGTCCTGACTGAAACAAAATCACACCAACTTTAGAAATCCTATATCTCATGATTTTTTGCTCAAATGTTTATTCATTCACAGGTCATAGTTTTAGGCGACGTGGTGGTAGATGTACAAGACCTATCAGGAGGAATCACCCCACTCAAAGGTCTGTGAATCTCTGGATTCTTCGCTCCCCTCTACTACACCAGCTCTTCTCTCCCACCTCTCCTGTGGCCAGAGAGGAATTGAAAACGATTCCCAGTGTCCCTGCTGATTCCCCCCTTTTCTCACATAACAGCTTGGGGTATGTTTCATCCGGTCAGACTGTGAAGTTTGCCAGGACACCTGGAACCTGTCTGTACAGGGGTAAAGTGTAAAATGTATTATCACGGTCAATGTAACAGAAATAATCTTCAGAAGAATGTTTCCATAGAAAATGGCGATAGCCCGTAAGTTTATATTTTCATTAGTTGGTGATGTAGGGGTGACGAACGGTATCGAATTTACATATTTTAATATGGCAAGTTTGATGTTGATAACTTTTGTGGAAACATCTATGTTTAAAAAAAAAAATCAGACAATCCTTCAGGATCCTATCCAGGATTTGTCAGAATGAAGGTCAGTCAAGCCTCTTTGGAGTTTCGGACAGGTAAGGTAAACATTGAAGGCCATTAGCTTCACTTTCACTTCAATAGAATCTCAGATTGAACAATTTTTTTTCATAGAATTCCATTAAGAAGACACCAGTGTTGCACTCGGAAGCAGGATTCAGTTTTACGTTTGGAGGAGGGAAGCAATCACTTTAGCAGAAACTTTCAAACAAAGACAGTCAGGTTCGAAATCTGCAGGTTATTAGAACTGAGAATGCTTTGAGCCTCAAATTAGTGTAAAGTTTATCTGGGGAGGATTGGAGCTGTCAATGAGCAGTCTCCACAATCCACAGCAGAGACATCGGCAGTTAGCAAACAGAAGCTCGAGTTGGGATTGGGGGAATATCCTCAGGTACTCGTACTGTTACAGGTGATGCAGGGAATGGTTAGAAGCTTTGTCATGTTGTGAGGTCACTCAAACCGTCTTCTGCTGTTAAGTTTGCTCTCTGTTTTGCTCCCATTATGTTCTCACCCTGTAGCCACAGTGATCATGTGACATGGCGTAATTATTCCAAACGCTTGACGGATGTGAAGCCAAGATACAATGCTGTATCGACTGGGACTGTGGTGAAGCAGTCAACTGTAAACGTGAGTCGCCAGCTTTACGTGGGGATGTTTCAGTGACAAGCTCCAACTGTGAACTAACTAAACAAAATAAATATCATTCTGTAGATTCTGAAAATCGGAAAATGCTGGAGAAACTCACAAGTGTTTTGCCGCACTTGAAACTTTAACTCTGTTTCTCTCTCCACAGATTCTCCAGCACTTTGTTTTTGTATCTTTTATTTATCTATATTTTTGACTGAAATGGGAAAAGAACTGTTTTAAAACCAAGAAATGCCAAATTTTACTGCATTTTTCAGAAGCAAGGGACCGGACCCTCATTGTAAGGACCAGCTGCTGGAGTGTATATTACGTTCGGTAGGGGGATGGGATACAGAGTGCAGAGGCACTCGAGATCGATACACAGGCCAGTATACAGGAAGATCAAAGTCAATCCATAAGGCAGTGCAAGTCAAATTAAAGGCACAGGGGAGTATGGCAGGCTGGAAGGGGTTTGTTTTAAGGGAGAGTCTTTTGGAAGGAGTAACAGGAATGCAGAGTACTGGGCAAATGGTGAGATTCTTGGTAGTGTAGATGAGCAGAGAGATCTCGCTGTCCATGGACGTAGATCCCTGAAAGTTACCACCCAGGTTGTTAAGGTTGTTAAGAAGGCGTACAGCGTGTTAGCTTTTATTAGTAGAGGGATTGAGTTTCAGAGTCATGAGGTCACGCTGCAGCTGTACAAAACTCTGGTGCGGCCGCACTTGGAGTACTGCGTACAGTTCTGGTCACCGCATTATAGGAAGGATGTGGAAACATTGGGAAGGCTGCAGAGGAGGTTTACTAGGATGTTGCCTGGTATGGAGGGAAGATCTTATGAGGAAAGGCTGAGGGACTTGAGGCTGTTTTCATTAGAGAGAAGAAGGTTGAGAGCTGACTTAATAAGATAATAGACATATAAGATAATCAGAGGGTTAGATAGGGTGGACAGGGAGAGACATTTTCCTCAGATGGTGATGGCTAGCACGAGGGGGCATAGCTTTAAATTGAGGGGTGATAGATATAGGTCAGATGTTAGAGGTAGTTTCTTTACTCAGAGAGTAGTAGAGGCGTGGAATGCCCTGCCTGCAACAGGAGTAGACTCACCAACTTTAAGGGCATTTAAATGGTCATTGGATAGGCATATGGACAAGAATGGAATAGTTAGGTTAGATGGGCTTCCGATTGGTTCCACAGATCAGTGCAACATGGAGGGCCGAAGGGCCTGGACTGCGCTGGAATGTCCTATGTTCTAAGGCTCTAGGAGCACTGGTTCCACAGCAGCAAATGAAAGTCATGATTATGTGATTGTGAGGGAGAGGGTAGATGGGAAGAAACTTTTCCCCTTGGTCAATAACAGGAAACAAAGATTTAACATCAGGAGATGTGGGGAAAAAGTTTCCACCCAGAGGGTGGTGGGGAATCTGGAACTCTCTGCCTGTCTGGGTGGGAGAGGCAGGAACCCTCAGCACATTAGAGAAGGGTTTAGATATCCACTTGTGATGCCAAGGCACACCAGGCGATGGACTGGAAAATGGGATTAGAAAGAGTGGTTGTTTGTGACTGGCACAGATTTGATGGGCTGAAGGGCCTTTTCCTATGCTGTGAGTCTCTTTGACTCAAAGGAGGGACAATATCTGAGAAGATTCCTTAAACTAGGCCATACATATAGAACTTAAAAACAAAAAGGGGGCCATCTTTTTGCCAGGCGTGTACTACGGACCCATCCAATCAGTCAGGGAGAGAGGGCCAGGCAGATATGTAAGCACAAGTGCAAAAATAATAGTACAATAATGGTGTAACATTTCAAACTGCCCAATATAAATTGGGATAGATCAAGTGTGAAAGCTTTAGAGGGGTCAGAATGCACATACTATGTTCAGAAGAGCTTTCTCAGCCAGCTTGGAGTAAGTCCAACAAAACTGGAGGGGGTGCCCAGACACGGTTTGAAGGAAGGAACACAGCAAACGGTAGAGACAGAAGTGGGGAGCATTTCAGTAACAGTGACCATAATGCAGTAAACCTTAAGGTAATTATGGCGGAGGACATAGGTGCATCGGGAATACAGGTTCTGAATTGTTGAAACAATCTTGCTAAAGTGGACTCAGAGCAGGAAAACCTACATCAGAGCAGTGGAGATGCTTAAAAAGGGAGAGTGCAAAGCAGCATATTCCTGCAGAACTGATGGTGGGACCAACCAGTCCAGTGAGCCCTGGGTGTCAAAGGATTATCGCTGCAAGATAATGGATGATCATGGCAAGCACTGCAAACAGCAGGTTCCCCGGGAAGACTAGAAGCTACAAAGGTCTCTTACACAAGACATGCAGAGTGAGGAGGGGCAAGAAAACCAACAGGAAGTGACAGTAAAAACTAGAGAGATTTTATCGACATTTTAGGGGCAAGGGGGGGGAAAGGTAAGGGGCCATTCAGGATCAAAGTGGTAATCTGTGTTTGGAGATGAAGACAGAGCTGAGGTTATAAGTGTGTACTTTGCAACTGCACTCACTGTAGAGAAGGATGTGGGAGTTTCAGAAATTTGGGGTCAGGTGGAACTATGACATTATGAATGAGTTTGCATCGAAAGAGGAAGAATTAGCTGTTTAACAGGATTGGAAATGGATAATTCCTCGGGCCACAGAGACGTAGCCCCAAGCTGCTGTGCGAGGTATGGCAGAGGCTCTGGCATTAGTTTCAAATCCTCTCTGGTCACAGGAGGGATGCTAGAGGACTGCAGGAGAGCTCATGTGGCACCATGATTTAAGAAGGATGAGGAGGATAACCAGGCAACTGGTGATAGGGAAACTATTGGGAACAAATCTGAAGGGCAAAAGGAATCTGCACATGGAGAGGCAGGGATTAATCAAGGACAGTTTGTCTGGCTTTGTAAGAGAGAGATCGTGTCTAACAAAGTTTTTTGAGGAAGTGATTAGGTGTGTAGGTGAGGGTTGTGCTGTGGATGTAGTCTACATGGACTTCAGCAAAGACAGAGTTAATTTGAATGATGAGAGACAAAATGCTAAAGAGGACAGTGTGTGTTGTTTGAGGGATGATTTGGAGATGCCGGTGTTGGACTGGGGTGTACAAAGTTAAAAATCCCACAACTGAAATATATAATTTCAGTTACATCACACTGTAAACTTTTGCTATAAATTCTGTGTCTTACAATCTGTGTCCTCCACAACCACCTGGAGGAGCAGCGCTCCGAGAGCTAGTGCTTCCAATTAAACCTATAACCTGGTGTTGGGGGATTTTTAACTTTGTTTGAATGAGACTGCTTTAATTTGGGTGTTGTGTGTCTGTCTGTTAACGAACAGTGTGCGAATGAGAGCGTTAATGTGCAGTGTGTGTGAGTATGAATATAGACTGTGTGTGTATGTTAATGTGCACAGTGTGTGGGAGAGTGTGAACATAGACTCTGTGTCATGTTAATGTGCACAGTGCATCTGTGTGTGTGCATGTGGGTGTGTGTGCACGCACGTTAATGTGCATAGTGTATGACAGGGAGAGATACAGAGTGTGATGTAGCGAGGGCAGGGTTGAGGACTGAGTGAAGAACTCGAACCTGTGGTCTTTTCCAGATGATGCCACGGGTTTTGGAGCTGTGTGGAGCGAGTTCCTTGAACCCGATGCTTGTGGGGACAGCTGGAAACTGTGGGTCTTCGAAGAGGGTCCCATTCTCCAGACATTCTCGCTTCAAAGCCTCGTAATCCTGGTTCAGGAACCTCAGGGCCTTCTCATGAGTACCCATTCCTTCCTGCTTTAACCGCTCTTTGTAAAGTCTTCCTGACACGCCCATCAACATTGCGCAGCTCCTTCACATCGAGAGAGAGAGAGAGAGAGAGAGAGAGGTTCAGACCAGGCCAAGGTGAATGGTTTGCACGTGAGCAGGTACCTGGATCAGGAGGTCCACACACTGGCAGCGAGAATCAAAAAGGAGCCTAACACCTTAAAGGTGAAAGGTTGCAGAGCTCAGAAATGCAGAGGGATCTGGGTGGCCTACTGCATCAATGTTAGTCTGTAGGGACAGCAAGTCATCAAGAAAGCTCAAGAGAATTTCAAGGTGGGGCGGCTCAGTGGTTAGCACTGCTGCCTCACAGCACCAGCGACCCAGGTTCGATTCCAGCCTCGGACAACTGTCTGTGTGGAGTTTGCACATTCTCCCCGTGTCTGCGCGGGTTTCCTCTGGGTGCTGCGGTTTCCTCCCACAGTCCAAAGATGTGCGGTTTAGGTGAATTGGCCACGCTAAACTGCACAGAGTGTTCAGGGATGTGCGGGTCAGGTGAAGTGGCCATGCTAAATTGCCCAGTGTTTAGGGATGTGCAGGTTCGGGGGGGTTAGCCATTGGAAAAACGTTGGGTGCTGGCTTTGGATGAGATGCCCTTTGGAGTGTCAGGCAGACTCGATGGGCCGAATGACCTCTTTCCACACTGTAGGATTTCTATGTGCTGGTTTATTGTAGGGGGAAAGAGTAGGGAGGTTATCCCTCAGTTCCCCAGGGTATCTGGATGACTGGGCAGTGTATTTGCACTCTGAGGAAAGGTTAGACAGGCTCAGCCCGTAACCTCGGGAGTTTAGCAGGA
>NW_025213778.1:13910-15251 GCF_004010195.1 Chiloscyllium plagiosum | reverse complement strand
TCTCTCTCTCTCTAATGGGTCAGACTGAAGCTCTCTCTCTCTCTAATGGGTCAGACTGAAGCTCTCCCACTCTCTCTCTCTCTCTCTCTCTAATGGGTCAGACTGAAGCTCTCTCTCTCTCCCTCTCATGGGTCAGACTGAAGCTCCCTCTCTCTCTCTCTAAAGGATCAGACTGAAGCTCTCTCTCTCTCTCTCTAATGGATCAGACTGAAGCTCTCTCTCTCTAATGGGTCGGACTGAAGCTCTCCCTCTCTCTCTCTAATGGGTCAGACTGAAGCTCTCTCTCTCTCTCTAATGGGTCAGACTGAAGCTCTCTCTCTCTCTCTCTAATGGATCGGACTGAAGCTCTCTCTCTCTCTCTAAAGGATCAGACTGAAGCTCTCTCTCTCTCTAATAGATCAGAATGAAGCTCTCTCTCTCTCTAAAGGATCAGACTGAAGCTCTCTCTCTCGAATGGATCAGACTGAAGATCTCTCTCTCTCTAATGGATCAGACTGAAGCTCTCTCTCTCTCTCTCTTTCTCTCTAATGGATCAGACTGAAGCTCTCTCTCTCTCTCTCTCTAATGGATCAGACTGAAGCTCTCTCTCTCTCTAATGGATCAGACTGAAGCTCTCTCTCTCTCTAATAGAGCAGACTGAAGCTCTCTCTCCCTCTCTCTCTAATGGATCAGTCTGAAGATCTGTCTCTCTCTAATGGATCAGACAGAAGCTCTCTCTCTCTCTCTAATGGATCAGACTGAAGCTCTCTCTCTCTCTCTCTAAAGGATCAGACTGAAGCTCTCTCTCTCTCTCTCTAATAGATCAGACTGAAGCTCTCTCTCTCTAAAGGATCAGACTGAAGCTCTCTCTCCCTCTCTCTCTAATGGATCAGACTGAAGATCTCTCTCTCTCTAATGGATCAGACTGAAGATCTCTCTCTCTCTAATGGATCAGACTGAAGATCTCTCTCTCTCTAATGGATCAGACTGAAGATCTCTCTCTCTCTAATGGATCAGACTGAAGATCTCTCTCTCTCTAATGGATCAGACTGAAGATCTCTCTCTCTCTAATGGATCAGACTGAAGATCTCTCTCTCTCTAATGGATCAGACTGAAGATCTCTCTCTCTCTAATGGATCAGACTGAAGATCTCTCTCTCTCTAATGGATCAGACTGAAGATCTCTCTCTCTCTAATGGATCAGACTGAAGATCTCTCTCTCTCTAATGGATCAGACTGAAGATCTCTCTCTCTCTAATGGATCAGACTGAAGATCTCTCTCTCTCTAATGGATCAGACTGAAGATCTCTCTCTCTCTAATGGATCAGACTGAAGATCTCTCTCTCTCTAATGGATCAGACTG
>NW_025213778.1:0-4167 GCF_004010195.1 Chiloscyllium plagiosum | reverse complement strand
TTTCCCTGGGTTGGGGGTGTCCAGAACTAGAGGGCATAGGTTTAGGGTGAGAGGGGAAAGATATAAAAGAGACCTAAAGAGGCAACTTTTTCATACAGAGGGTGGTACGTGTATGGAATGAACTGCCAGAGGAAGTGGTGGAGGCTGGTACAATTGCAATATCCAAAAAGTTATTTGGATGGGTATATGAATAGGAAGGGTTTGGAGGGATATGGGCTGGGTGCTGGCAGGTGGGACTAGATTGGGTTGGGATATCTGGTCAACATGGACAGGTGGGACCAAAGGGTCTGTTTCCGTGCTGTACATCTCTATGACTCTGTGACTCTATGACTCTCTGCTGGCAGAACTGTCAACCACCACCTCTCCCCCAACCTCCATCCTGCATTATGGAACTCACTCCTTCATCTCCTGAGCTTGCTGTTCACCTCCCAGTGCTTAGATCCTTAAACACTTCTTCAGCTATGCCTGTCTATACTGTCTCCTCCTTGTGTGGTGTGCAGCTCCTTTTCTGTTCTCTGTGATGAATACCTCCACACATGGAAAATCAGACCTTTCCTGTCCAGTTTGTGTTCGTATATGTGTGCCAGAGAGGTATTGAGTCTTAAAGGTTTACAGCACAGAAACCGGCTCTTATTTCAAGGGGGTTGGAGTGTAAGACCATAAGACATGAGAGCAGAATTTAGACCATTCAGCTCACCGAGCCTGCTCTGCCATTTGATCATGGCTGATGGGTTTTTCAACCCCCATTTTCCCACTTTCTGCCTGTAACCTTTGATCCCATTGGCAATCAAGGACTTATTTATTTCTGTTTTAAATATACTCAGTGGCCTGACCTCCACAGCCTTCTGTGGCAATGAATTCCACAGATTCAGCACTCTCTGGCTGAAGAAGTTTCTCCTTCTCTCCCTACTAAAGGGTCTTCCCTTTACTCTAAGGCTGTGTCCTCATGTCCTTGTCTCTCCTGCCAATAGAAATATCTTCCCAATGTCTACTCTGTCCAGGCCGTTCAGTATTCTGTAAGTGTCAATCAAATTCCCCCTCATCCTTCTAAACGTTATTGGTGTAGTCCCAGAGTCCTCAAACATTCCTCATTTGTTAAGCTTTTCCTTCCTGGAATTATTCTCGTGAACCTCCTCTGGACCCGTTCTAGGGCCAGTACATCCTTCCTGAGCCCAAAATTGCTCACAATACTCTAAATACCAGAGCCTTACAAAAACATCCCTGCTTTTATATTCTAGTCTTCTCAAGATGAATGACAACATTGTATTTGCCTTCCTAATTACTGACTCAACCTGCAAGATTACCTTAAGAAAAATCTAGTCTTGGACTCCCAAGTCCCTTCGCACTTCAGATTTTTGAATTTTCTCCCCATTTAGAAAACAGTCCATGCTTCTTTTCTTCCTACCAAAGTGCACGACCTCACACTTTCAGAAGTTTTAATACAATTGTGCAAGGTGCTGGTGAGACCACATCTGGAGTATTGAGAACACTTTTAGTCCCCTTTATTTAAGGAAGGCTATCATTTCATTGGAGAAAGTTCAAAGAAAGTTCTCTCGTCTGATCACAGGTATGGAGGGATTGTCTTATGAACAAAGGCTAAACAGGTTTGGACTCCAGTCATTGGAGTTTAGAAGAGTGAGAGGTGATCTCACTGAAATATATAAGATTGTTAAAGGGCCTGACAGGGTAAATGTTGAGCGGTTAGCTCCCCTCATTGGAGAGTCTGGGACCAGAGGGCACAATCTCAAAGGGACTGAGATAAGGAAGAATTTCTTCTCACAGAGGGTTGTGATTCTTTGGAACTCCCTGCCATAGAAAGCTGTGGGAGCAGAGTTGCTGTGTATGTTTAAGGCTGAAATAGATTCTTGATTAGTACAGAAATCAAGGGTTAGGGGAAACGGACAGGAAAATGGTTGTATAGAATGTTGGATCAGCCATGATCCGATTGAATGGCACAGCAGGCTTGAGGGACTGAATGGCCTATTCCTGTTACTATTTATTATGGTCTTAAAAAGATCGTTTGGCTGATCAAGTTCTGCGCCGGTCAAAAACAACTGCCTAACTATTCTGATCCCATAGTCTTGTGTGCCTTGGCTTTGCAAGTGCACATCTAAATACATCTTAAAGGTTATGAAGATTTCTGCCTCCATCATCCTTATTGGCAGGGAGTTCCAGATTCCCACCCTAACTGGGTGGATAAGTTTTTCTTCATGTTCCCTCTAAATTGTCTGCCCCTTTCCTTAAATCTTTGCCACCCGGACATATGCTCCCTCAATCCACCAAGGGAGGACCTGTCTTCCTGCCTGTGCTCTCAGTAATTTTACGTGACTCATCAGCCCTTCAATCTTGGTGATGTTTTGAAATGTTGGAATAGTTGTCACTCTCTAAAGCTATGTCAAGAACCACTCCCTCTGATTAACATTGCAGGTGGGTCTCACTAGGTGTGGTTAGACTATGTGTAGTTGCCTAGTTATGAGAGAGTGATATCAAACTGCTTCCCTACAGGCTGCTTCCTTGTGTTATTTTTCTTTCTCTCAGCTGTGACATGGGCTCGCAAGAGGCAAATGTGACACTCAGAGTCCAGTTGACCATCTTTCAGTTTTCTGAATC
This sequence comes from Chiloscyllium plagiosum, assembly GCF_004010195.1. Taxonomy (NCBI): domain Eukaryota; kingdom Metazoa; phylum Chordata; class Chondrichthyes; order Orectolobiformes; family Hemiscylliidae; genus Chiloscyllium; species Chiloscyllium plagiosum. The sequence continues at coordinate 1,557 of NW_025213778.1, read as the reverse complement.
AGTCTCTGACATGACCTTGCAGGCAAGGAAAACAAAATGACTGATTTGATTTTGCATCTTTAATTAAAAAATACAGTTCACGTTTCACCCAGAGCTGAACCCAGAACATTTCATTTTTGTGTTAAGTGGGGAGGCACAGGAGGAGACTCAGGAAATAATTGATTTTTGTTGCTGTTGGTTGATGCAGGTCAACTGTGCAAATTCGACTTTTAGGGAGTCAACAGTGCAGGAGTCAAATAAAAGCACTTCTGTATCAAACTAGTTTTTAAAGGGATCTCTTGCAGATGTAAAGAGAGTGTCTTTGTGTATATTATAAATGTGAAATAACTGAACAGAGGCTGCTGTCCTATTACAAAGGCACTCTGTATTTACACGTGCACAGTACATGGGCTCTGACCAGCCAGTTCAAAGCTAGTCCCTAGAGAGAGCAGACTCTCTGACACTCCTGTTTGCATCTGTCAGCCAGGGCTCCCTAATTAGATCAGGTTAACAGTCCCAATCAAGGATCTCCTACTCAATGAGATCCACCTGATCCTTGTTCCACTCACTACAGCTTGTATTTGTAATATCTAGAATGGTTTCTGTGTCAGCTTAATGACAATGACTTTGAATTTATTGTTGTGATTCACCATATGCCATGACCCCATCAGCTCTATTCCTCTTACAAGAACAATGCTGTTGAAGGGTTGCTTCTGGGATGTGGAATATGTTTAATCAGCTAATGCTGCATTCTAAACGTTAATGCTTCCCTCACTAACCTGGTACCGCTTGTGTTACAGGAGGGTGGTACACTGACATATTAAAACGATTAACATCCGAGTAGATGTAACTAAGATTCCAGGCAGTCCTTTCTGTTAAACAAAAATTGGATTGTCATCTTCATGTCAAGAGGAAGAGAGCAGCTTCCAGGAAGGGCCCTGATTCTCCCTGCATGATCGATGTGAGACTCTCAGGCTGACTGAGACTTCAGGCCGTGGTTAGGCCTAGGTATCTGCAGCAGTGGTTCTAAAACTCTTCATGGAGATAAGATTTAGACTTTGAGATCTGGATGTTTTTCTTAGCGTTTGGTTTCCTTTTATTTCTGCTGTTTTATTTTGAGATTTTGGTTAGTATGCTTTCCTTTATTGGTCAGAGATTTGAGTACAGGAGTTGGGAGGTCATGTTGCAGCTGTACAGGACATCGGTTAGGCCACTGTTGGAATATTGTGTGCAATTCTGGCCTCCTTCCTATCAGAAAGATGTTGTGAAACTTGAAAGGGTTCAGAAAAGATTTACAAGGATGTTGCCAGGGTTGGAGGATTTGAGCTATAGGGAGAGGCTGAACAGGCTGGGGCTGTTTTCCCTGGACCATCGGAGGCTGAGGGGTGACCTTATAGAGGTTTACAAAATTATGAGGGGCATGGATAGGATAAATAGACCAAATCTTTTCTCTGGGTTGGGGGTGTCCAGAACTAGAGGACATAGGTTTAGGGTGAAAGGGGAAAGATATAAAAAGGACCTAAGGGGCAACATTTTCATGCAGAGGGTGCTATGTGTATGAAAAGAGCTGCCAGAGGA
>NW_025213777.1:20052-35977 GCF_004010195.1 Chiloscyllium plagiosum | reverse complement strand
CATTCAGATATTGCATTACCATATTGTTCTGCAAATGGCAGAAGCAATATTTATCCAATTGAAGATTTGCTCCATACTTTATGTTTCTGAAATGTGTGTTCCCTTCTCACCACTCATACCCTTCATTACCTAGGTTGTCACTTTAGGATGGATTACTGCATCGTTAGAGACACCATTTCCAAAGCTCTATGTGGCTGTTCAAGAGGATGCTAAAATATCCAATATTTTATTCAGAATGTTGTACAACATTTTCTGGATTCAGTAACCAGTGCTCCTCATCCAACCAACACTAAAATTAGATTAACAGCTGTTTATGGGATTTTGTTGTGTGCATATTGCTTGCTGAAACTGCCAATGTGAAGAAATGTATTAGATACCCTGAGGATACGGTAAAATGAGAAGAAATGTATTGGATATCCTGAGGATACGGCAAAACGTGAAGAAATGTTTTGGATACCCTGAGGATACAGCAAAACATGAAGAAATGTATTGGATATCCTGAGGATACAGCAAAACATGAAGAAATGTATTGATACCCTGAGGGTACGGTAAAATGAGAAGATATGTTTTGGATACCTGAGGGTACGGTAAAATGAGAAGAAATGTATTGATACCCTGAGGGTACGGTAAAATGAGAAGATATGTATTGGATACCCTGAGGATACGGTAACACATGAAGAAATGTTTTGGATATCCTAAGGGAATGGTAACACGTGAAGAAATGTATTGGATATCCTGAGGATTCAGTAACACGTGAAGAAATGTATTGGATATCCTAAGAGTACGGTAACACATGAAGAAATGTATTGGATATCCTGAGGATACGGTAACACGTGAAGAAATGTATTGAATATCCTGAGGATACTGTAACACGTGAAGAAATGTATTGGATATCCTGAGGATTCAGTAACACGTGAAGAAATGTATTGGATATCCTAAGGGTACAGTAACACGTGAAGAAATGTATTGGATATCCTGAGGATTCAGTAACACGTGAAGAAATGTATTGAATATCCTGAGGATACTGTAACACGTGAAGAAATGTATTGGATATCCTAAGAGTACGGTAACACGTGAAGAAATGTATTGAATATCCTGAGGATACTGTAACACGTGAAGAAATGTATTGGATATCCTAAGAGTACGGTAACACGTGAAGAAATGTATTGAATATCCTGAGGATACTGTAACACGTGAAGAAATGTATTGGATATCCTAAGAGTACGGTAACACGTGAAGAAATGTATTGAATATCCTGAGGATACTGTAACGAGGGATATAGGCCAAAAACAGGCAAATGGGATTAGTTCAGTTTAGAAAACCTGATTGGCATGGGTGAGTTGGATAAAAGAGTCTGTTTCCATGATGTATGATTCTATGACTCTACTTGGGTGGCATGCTGCCTCACAACACCAGGGATCTGGGCTCAATTCTGGCCTTGGGTGACCATCTGTGTAGAGTTTGGTTCTCCCTGTGTCTATATGACCTTCAGTTGGGTGCTCCGGTTTCCTCCCTCAGTATGCAGGTTGTGCAGATTGGCCATTTTAAATTGCCCCATAGTGTTCAAGGATGTGCAGGCTAGGTGGGATAACCATAGGAAATGCAGAGTTACAGGGATAGGGTGGGAGATGGATCTAGGTGGGATGCTCTTCATAGAGTTGATGCAGACTCAATAGGCCAAATGGCCTCTATCCACTGTGTAGGGATTCTATGATTTGCTGTAGGTAGACCCACACTGCTGTCAGGGAGGGAAGTCCAGAATTTTCACCCAGCAGCACTGAAGCAATGGCAACATATTTCCAAGTCAGGATGGTGAGTGGGGAGAATCTTGTAGATGGCAGTGTTCCCATGTATCTGCTACCTTTCTTCTTTGAGATGATGGTGGTCATGGGTTTGGAAGGTGCTGTCTAAGAAGCCTTCATGAATTTTCTATTGTGCATCTATAGTGGAAAGAGTGAATGTTTGTGGATGTGGTGCCAATCAAACTAGCTGCTTCGTTGTGGATGGTGTCAAGCTTCTTGAGTGTTATTGGATCTGTTCCCATTCAGGCAAGGAGGGAGTATTCCAATACATTCCTGACTTATATGTTGTAGATAGTGGACAGACTTTGGGGAGTCAAGAGGTAAGTTACTCGTTGGTAGGTTTCTACTCTTGTAGCCATAGTATTTATACAGTCTGGGACTTTGTCCCTTGTCCTCCATGTCTGAACCTGTTGCAGTGTCTGGGATGAGAGATCTTTTGGTAGACACCATGCTAAATTTTGGGAAAATTAAGTATCGTGCCCAACAGCCAGTGCAGCAAAAGACGTAATACTTTTAAATGTGCTGTTAGCATGGATGAAGAAAGAAAGCGTTGGCTTTTCTGAGATCCTGGGTCAAGATTAGAATGGTGCTGAAAAAGCACAGCAGGTCAGGCAGCATCCCAGGAGCAGAGATCCTGCCCACGTTTCAGATTTAAACAAGACCATGAATCAAGTTTTAACCAAAATTCTCTCATCAATCTCATTAGTGGTTTGGTGTCAGATGCAGATACCTGTTAGAAATTGGTTGATCTTTATGTGTCAGGCACAGGGTCAGCTTGCTGTCTCCAGCTCCTCTGCAACTCCTGACACTGTATGAATAAAAAGAATAGTGCCTTCCATTGATACAAAGTCTTTCATGACTTCAGAACATTCCAATCTGCTTTACAGCTATTTGGAATTGAGTCAGTATTGAATTGTAAGAAAAGCAGCTGCTAATTTATACATTGCAAAAGCACCCACAAGCAGCAATTATTGCTGATAGCCTGTTGCAATGATTGTAGTTACAGCATAAATATTAGTCAGGACCCTGGAGAGAGCTCAAATATTACAGCTTTGGAGTATGCCATTCAGCCCTTATCCTTATGCTGTCACTGTCAGCGAAAAATGGCTGCATAACAGTAATATCACTTGAATAGTAATCCAGAGGCTAATAATCTGGAGGTTGGGTTCAAATCCCACCATGGCAGCTGGTAGAATTTAAATTCAGCAAATTATAAGTCTGGAATTGAACCAGTCTCAACAATGGTGACTGGGTTGCACTCTCATTGATTGTTATAATACACCATCTGCTTCCCTTATGCCCTTTGGGGAAAGCAATCTGCTGTCTCTGATCTAGCCTATGTATGATTCCAGACCCACTATGATGTGATTGACTTTTCACTATCCTTTGAAGCGGCCCAGAGAGCCATTCAGTTCAATGGATGGGGAACAAATGTCCAATCACATGACTTTTTTTCCCAAAAAGAACAATCCAATTAGACTTACTGCCTGGCTCTTTCCTTATAACACTGCGATCGTTTCCCCTTCCAATATTTAGCCAACTCCATTCTAAGGGCCATGTAAGGGAGACACGGACATATATATGAAACGGGTTGCAGCAAACCTTCGAACAATTCATTCAAAATCATAGAAACATGCAGCTTGAAAAAAAAATCCACATTTCACTCTGTATCCTCAGCACAAATAACACAAATGTGTGTTGTCTGTTGTCTACCCTCCCCCTCCTCCCTGTTCTTTTGCTGTGTCTGTATTTTACTCTCTGGCCAGAGTTTAGATTAGAGTGGTGCTGGAAAAGCACAGCAGGTCAGGCAACATCCGAGGAGCAGGAAAATCGACGTTTCGGGCAAAAGCCCTTCATCAGCACCACTCTAATCTAAACTCTGGTTTCCAGCATCTGCAGTCCTCACTTTTGCCTTACTCTCTGACCAGTAAGACAGTGCCTCCGACAGTGCAGCACCCACTCAGTACTGCACAGGAGTGTCAGCCTCATTTTTTTAGTGGTGCTGTAGTCTTGGAGATGTCACTGGGATAGCTTCTGGGACAGAGAGTACGGCCCCCCCATTCTAGAAATGATTAACAGTCTTCTGCTTCAGGCTTTGATCAAAATCAAAACCATTTTGTTCAGGGTCTTGATAATGAGAGAAAAGAATTAGAAAAATGTAATCACCATCAAAATCTCTTAAAAGCTGAAATGTTCTTATACAATTGCCAGGACAAAACATGTGTCTCAACAATATTTAAAAGGCTGATCTATGTTGTTAATTGGCTAACACTGTCTCACAATGAATCAAAATTTTAAAAAGACAGGACTAATTCAACCCCATCAAAATGGATTCAGTTGTTAAGGTGGGGGAAATCTCGACATTAACTGCCTGTGGATCTCAAGTTTCTTGTTGCAAACTCTTGGTTCTGGAAGTCCTATTTGCAACAGATTCCAAGTCTCTGATATTCTTAATGTTCACAACAAGTAACCATTATCTCATAAACTGCACCATTTTCCTGAGCAGAAACCTCAATTACTGTTAGAAAAGACTGGTGGAAAAGTAAAGTGAGTGAAACTGTTACTGTATACTTGGACTTGACGAATGACTTAACCCACCTCATTGCGTTCCCAACTAGATCATGGCTATCTTGTTTAAATACTGGCTAACTCCAGTGATCACTGGTAAACACACTCACCATTTTTCAATTTGCAGGCAAGAATATTTCTGTGATTACATTCAATGTATAATTATAAATAATGCAAGGCTGAGTTTCAGAGCTCATTGTATTCTCCTTGACGAGACCATTAATATCCTGGTTTGGAGCTCCATCCACCATCTACATTTTTTTTAACACTGGTAATTTTTTCAGAGCTCTTCAAGATTAATCTTTGGCTACCGTATTCTTTGATCTCTTGCAACCGAAGGCTGTGTTGGTGGAATTCTGGGGGAGAGTTTGAGATGGTTGTGAGGAAAATCATTTTTCCCTACGTCTTGTTTCACTGGAGCCATAGAGTCACCTCACAACATCAATCAACAATGTGCCACATCCTTATTATAGACAAAATGGTTACAGCACAGAAGGGAGCTATTCAGTCCATTGTGTTTGTGCCAACTTTCTGCAAGAGAACTTATTTATTCTTAATCCTCTGCAATATTTGCAAAATGTAGGCTCATCCGCTCTGTATGTTCTTCTTTTTTCTCTTCCTTTTTCTTGTTTTCTCGTTTTTTTCCTTCATTTTAGTTTTAGTTTTTTATTAGTTTTTTTTCCCTACAAACTTACCTTCTGGAGAGAGGTAGCAGCGGCTCGTTGAATTAGATGGTTGGCTAGATGACCAGTGTGAGGCAGCAGCTGGGGCCTGATGCAGGACTCTTGGTAAGTTCTCAATGCTCAGCACGCAGACCAAAGACAAGACCCAAGGATCGGCACACGGACAGAAGGTAAGGCCAAGGACTGGACTGAGGCTTTGGCAATCTGAGATCCCAACAGCAAACCCAACGTGGTGATGGAGGATCCCCCCCTGACATCTGCAGCAATGATGAGAGAGCAGGGGAGGTTGACCCAGTACAGGGAGAGCATTACAAAGTGCAGGAAATCGAGCTGTTGTAAGAAATGCGATCCCAGCATGGCTAAGCATTTAAGAAAGACTTCATTGATAGAACTTTTAACTTTATTTCTTTACTTTTATGCAATGCTTAAGAGTAACCATAATGTTTAACCTTTAACTTTGTTCCTTATTTCTTTCTACCTTCTTCTTATGTTTTTGTATCGAGGTGCTTGTACCTAATATGGCGCCGTGTGTGGCAACATTGAAAACGTTTCGCTCCTGTACCTTTGTACTTGAGTACATGTGGCAATAAAGTCTAAATCTAAATTCAATTCTTTTCTCTTCAATAAATTATCTAATTGAATTTTGAAACCCATGATTGAAGCCTTTATCACTCCATGCTCAGGTAGTGTGTTTCAGACCCGAACCACCCTCATCCTGCTAGTGGTGACTCATTTGTCAAACAGCTTAAAACTGATCTCCTCTGGGTTTTTGATTCTTCTGCCAACAGCAACAGTTCCTCTCTATTTGGTTCAGGTCCTTCATGACTCTCATAATATTGAAGAAATGGTGAGATGCCAATAAATACAAGGCTATAGACCAAGTGCTGGAGAATGGAGTTAGGAATAGTTGGTGGTTGTTTTTGACCAGTGAGGGCGTGATGGGCTGAAGGGCCTTGTCTCTGCTGTAGGTCTCTATGACTCTCTGACTTAATGACATCTAAAATCTTTGTGGTCTACATGCAACTTTGGATCCTGAGCAATGTGGTTGACTCTTAACTGCCCTCTGAAAAGGCTCAACAAAACACCTGGTTCAAGAATAATTAGAGATGGGCAATAATGCTGGATTTAACACTGATCCCCAGATCCAATGAGTGCATTAGGCGCAGTTCAAAGTAATAAGTTGGGACATTATTTAATAGCAATATGGCCAATTACTAAGAGACTGAAGGGGAACTTTATAGAGGCATAAGAGGCATGGATAGGGTGAATACACTCAGTCTTTTTCCCAGAGTTGGGGACTAGAGGACATCAATTTAAGGTTAGAGCGGAAAGAATAAAAGGGAATCTAAGGGACAACTTTTTTATACAGAGCACATGGAATGAGCTGCCACTGGAAGTGGTTGAGGCAGGTACATTAACAACATTTAAAAGGCATCTGGACAGATTTATGGATAGGAAAGGATTAGAAGGATATGGGCCAAGTGCAGGGAAATGCGGTAAGTGTGGACAGAAATTTGGTTGGCAGAGACCAGTTTGGGCCAAAGGGCCTGTCTCTGTGCTGTAGGAGTCTGTGACTCTATGACTATAAGTGGAAGGTGATATCTCTCATGAAATGGAAATCTGCCTTTTCAGTGGATGTAAATACTGTAATTCTGGCTACGATGTGAAGATGAATAGAAACCTCTCTTCAGCATCTCAGTCAATGGAAATCTCTAACAATGCTGTGGACAAGCTGGATTTTGCACTTCCTGGGATAGAACCACAACCATATTTCAGAAGTACTTTTTAATCATCCATTCATGAAATGGTATCATTGACTGGGCCAATAATTATTGCCCTTGAGAATGTGGTAGTGATTCACCATTTTTTAATTCGTCCATGGGATGTGGACATCACTGGCAGTGCCAGTATTTATTGCCTATCCCTAGTTGCCCTGGAGATGGGAGCAGTGAGCTGCCATCTTGAATGTCTGCAGTCCATTTGGTGTAGGTACACCACAAAGATGTTAGGGAGGGTGTTCCAGGATATTGACCCAACAACACTAAAGGAACAGCAATATAGTTCCAAGACAGGATGGTGAGTGGCTTCAAGGAAACTTGCAGGGGGGCTAGTGTTCCCATGTGCCTGTTGCCTTTATCTTTCTAGAAGGTAAAGGTCACAGGAGTTTGGAAGATCCTTTCATAGGAGCCTTGGGGGGTGGGGGTTAGTATTGTAAGTTGACTGTAAAGTGTTTTGGACTTTTCTAAGGTCATGAATGATGGTATGTAAATGCTACATTAATTCACGCAAGATGGCCAAGGTGAGCAAGTTAATGCTATCATTGCAATGGCCCTTTTCAGGATGGCGAGCTGTACCAAATAAGTGATGGAACTACCAGAATGCAGGCTACAAGTTTGGAGGTTAATCAATTCATTCTGCCTCTGCACCACCCCACACCACACCCCCTTCCCCTCCCCACCTCCACCCCCAACCTGTGAATGGATGGGTTGATTGTGGTCTGGTTTGAGGGGGCTCTCACGAATGGTGGTAGTGTGAATTTCCATTTCATGAGAGATATCACCTTCCACTTACAGTCATAGAGTCACAGACTCCTACAGCACAGCACAGATCTCCCTTTGACCGGGAGATCCAGGTCATGTCTCAACTACTCCAGAGGTGTGTCATAATGTCTCTGAGCAAGTTGGTTGGAAAACGTCGGTGTTCTGGGTTTTTTTAACCCCCCACACTACCGCCTAACTGCGGTAGTGCTTATTTTTTCCCCAGCACCCATGTTGTGTGTGTGCAGGTGTGAGACACAGTGAGAGACATAAGGTGCATGAATCTTTATTCAATTTCCACCACCAGGAAGATAGGAAAACACCCGAGTGGCCAGTGACAAGTAGTGCCCTTCACGAAAGGCAGTGCTGTGTGATTAAACAGTGAAGGGGAGGGTAGGGACTAAATCAAAATAGAGTTGGAGNGCCCTCCCTTCTCCGTACCGGGTGCCCAAAGATCAGGAGCGTGGGACTGAAGTGCAGCCAAAAACAGAGGAGAAGGTTTTTAAGGAAATCAAAAAGGGAGTGCAAACGCCCACACCCAATATATACATGGTCCACGGACTCCACAGCGCCACAGAACAAGCAGTTGGGCTGGGAGTCCGTGAACCACCGCAATCTGCGGTTGCAGGGGACTGCTGCGTGCAGCACCCTCCACCCCAGATCCCCGAGAGAAAGGGGGAGGACTCCCGCGTAGAGAGCCCTCCACTGGGGATCCCCACCGCCCGGTGGCAAATGGGCACGCCAAGGCGTGTCCGGACGGTGGATGCGGGAGAAGAGGTGGATGGTGTGCAGCAGCAGTCGGTACAGGGCTCTCCTTATCACCTGCCTAAACAAAACAAAATTAAAGTCTCGGAGGCGGCTCAGGTTGTGGGGCACAGGCTCCCGCGGGAAGTACGGGACCCTGGGGCCAATGTGAAATTCCTTCCGGGCTGGGGTAAGCGCGGACGGGATCCCACCGCACACCTGAGCGTCCTCCAACTGGTGCACTACGTCGGGTCCGAGCACCGCCGTTTTAAGGCGTCGGGTGGCGTTGGCCACGAACCGGAAGTCTAACGCTGCCCTGCTCGTTTTGTCCTGCGGCAGCGTCCAGCCAAGGCCCCCGGCACCCAGCACGTCCCCGACCCTGGTCACCCTCGCCGCCACGGCCCTCCCCTCCGACAGCCACTCGAACCCGCGAGTACGGAGGTGCGGATTCCTGAGCAACGGCTCCCTGACGACAGCCGCTACTCCAGCGGAGGGTAGGTGCGGCACGATTCGACCATGTTCCAGACAGTGATCAGGTCCTGGTAAAAGACAGGCAGCGTCTTGAGGGCGACCTCCAAACCGTCACGGTCGACGAACAGGAGCTGCGTGTCATAGTTGAGGTTACGCACCTGGCGGAAAAAATACTTCGCCAGGGCGCACCACCTAGGAGGAGGCTCGACGTAAAGGTATTGCCACAAGGCCTGAAGGCGGAACGTCGCGACCTGGGTGCGGACGCACACCAGCGACTGACCACCCTCCTCAATAGGGAGACTCAGAACCTGCGCGGCGACCCAGCGCATCTTTTTGTCCCAGAAGAAGTTGACCTACGTTCTCTGGATGTCAGCGACAAAGCCAGGAGGAGGGACCAAAGTGACCAGCCGGTACCACAGCATGGCGGCCACCAGCACTCGACTCCTGTAAGATAGCACTCGGAGCAGTCCTGTCCAGCGGCCTAGACAAGCTGAGACTTTGGCCTCCAGCTCCTGCCAGTTGGCCGGCCAGGATTCCTCAGGTAGAGGAGATGGGTGGTTCTCCAGCTGAACCCCTGTAACTCCTCCGGCAGAGAGTCCACCTGCCACGGACCGACCAGTAGTCTGGAACATTTGGCCCAGTTGATCCTGGCGGAAGACGCTACCGAGTACATGGCCTGGCACTCGCGCATCCTCCCCAGGTCAGCCGAGTCGGTGAAAGTGAGGAGCACGTTGTCGGCGTAGGCCGAGAGGACCACAACCCTGCCCGCGCAGAACCAGCCCCGACAACCTCCTCTGCAAGAGGCGCAGGAAAGACTCCACGCACAGGGAATACAGCTGGCCGGACAGGGGGCAGCCTTGACGCACTCCTCTCCCAAAGCGAAGTGGCGCCGTCAGGGACCCGTTAACTTTAACCAGACACTCTGCAGCGACGTACAAAAGTCAGATCCGGGCGTCAGTGTTCTGGTTTGTGTCACTGACTTTGACACTACTGATTGACCGGTTCACGAGGTGTCCTCCTATTGGTCACCCAAAACGAGCAACTGATTGGGCGCCACCTCCTCAGCCAATTGGAACATGAGCTGTCTCTTTTCACCTTTGCACCCAACTCTGACGATTTTACAACGGATCGAACAATGTCAAAGAAAGCACACCTTTTCATTTATCGCCATGGTGATTGACCTCCTGACTTCCTCCCAGAGGAGACCTGGGAATTAATCTTTAATTCTGAGAGACTCCCCACAGTCTGGGATCATTGGTAGCCCTGGGCATCCTGATTTAAGTTGTTGTATCTCCTGCTCTGCTCAAATGTGGTCGCAACCTGCCCTTGGGACCCCTTACCATTCATCTTGTGTTTCTCAATTTTTAAAAAAAGGAAGTAATGCTTTATTTCTTATACTCTGAGTAAGTAAGATTTGCCTCTTGCTGCATCCCATAATCATGGTTTACTCCAAGCATTCAAACAAAAAAACATAAAAAAAGAATTACAAATCAGACCTATTCGATTTTCTAACCATTAGTACATAATTACTAATCAAGCCCTGTAATTAGTGGTGTTCCATCTAGTCAAACACTGAGATTGGTGAATCAGTTAAAGACTGATAATGAATTTCTCAGGCCAGTGCTGATTACCGACGCTAATGTCACCCTTTACACCCAGTACTGGTTTAGCACAGCAGCTTTAACGGAGCCATTAAAAGAGATTAGGGAAAATTGAAACTGACTTGTTGCTTTTACCTCCCACAGATCCCATCGCACAGTAACTAACCCTTCCAGCAATGTGCTGTGCATTGTGCAGCCCATTACCAGGATGCCTTCTCATCCACCGCTCATGGAATGCATCCCAATTAACGCATCAAAATCAATATTACTTTAAAAACTCTCTAAGTGGCCTCTTGAGCATCCTGGATTTTAATCGCCCACCATTGGCGGCTATGCCGTCTGCTGCGTGGGCTCTGGAATTCTCTCCCTACAGCTGTCCACCTCTTCTTCTTACTTTAAAGGAAGACTTAACTCTTACCTCTCTGGTCAAGCTTTTGGGAGCCGATTATGATGCTTCTTTAGGTGGCTTGGTGTCACATTTGTCTCAAAACACTCTGTAAAGCATCTTGGTAAATCCTGGTTCCTTAAAGGTGCTTTACAAATGCAAGTTATAGTTGTTGTAATATAGTCACAAAACAAGACTGTAAAATGCTTGGTTCAGTAACGAGGCTAAGCAGAAATCATAGAATCCCTGCAGTGTGGAAACAGGCCATTTGGCCCAACAAAAAAGTTGCATAAGAGTTACTATCCTGACCAGTTTTCCACTCCCATCCTTTCTAAACTTCACCCGAATCTCTGTGTCTTTTCCCACATACCCACCTGTTCCCAGATACCTTCATGCAGTTTGATCAAATTTTGCTAGCAGCCCCAGGGGGCATGGTGGGGGACTTTACTGGGTCTAAAGACAAATGCAAGATTTTGTTGCTCAAATGCCGGTTTAAATGAATCAGATCTGGATTATGTGCAATGAGGATGATAAATCCTATTCAGTTGATCACCTCGGAGGATCCCTTTTCATTTTGAGCACCTGTATGAAATCTCCTGAGAACAACCCCAGCTTTTCCAATCTATCCACAGAGAACTAAAGTTCCACATCTCCAGAGAAATTCTCCAATGTCTTCTTTGCCCCCTCTCTAAAGCTTTCACACTTTTCCCAAAGTGCAGTGCCTAGGATTGGGCATAATACTTAGGCCTACTTCCACATGGTAGGGATTCTATCAGCCCATCGAGTCCACACCAACCACCAACAACCTGCCCAAACTCAACCCTCTACCGTATCCCTGTAACCCTACATTTCCCACAGCTAACCCACCTAACCTGCACAGCTTTGGACTTTGGGAGGAAACTAGAACACGTGAAGGAAACCCATGCAGACACAGGGAGAACATACGAACTCCACACAGACAGTCACCCAGGCACTGAGGCAGCAGTGCTAACCATTGATCCACCTTGCCACCCTTCACTTGGGTAGAAGCAATGTTTTATAACTACTATTTCTTAACATTGTCCTTCTATTTATAAAGTCCAGGATCCTATGTCCTTTTCAAGGCTGCATTTGCTGTCATCAAGACTGTGCCCCCACAGTCCGTACACCACTTACCCATAGTGCTATGCCCATGATTTATCTCTGCTCTCAATCAGACAAAGCCTCAATTTTAATTTCTCATCCCAGTTCCCAAGTTCTTCTGAGGTCTCAGTCCTCCACTCCTTGCGAAAGATACTTCAGTCCCACATCTGTCCCATGTTGCTGCTCTGCTCCCGTTCAAGCTGATAGGTCATTCATGATTGGTCATTCCATCGTTGGCCATCATCTTCAGGTGCCGAAGTATTAAAGGTCTGGAATTCCTGATCTAAAACCTTCCAGCACTTTCCCCTCCTTCAGCTCCTCTTAAAGACTGATTAGTTTGACTCAGGCTTTGGCCACCTGTCTTAATCTCAAGATGGCGCCGACGGAGTAACAGCATTCGGGCACCTGGTCACCTGCTGCTTGCTTCCATCTATTTCTCTTTTTCTTTTTTTTCCTTCTACTTTTCTTTTCTCTACAGTCCTCTCCTACCTCTTGCCCTTGGGCAGCTCAGTTGCAGTGATACTGGCGGCATCAGCGAGGTCAGTGAAGTGAGTGTGGACCCAGCGGTGAGAGCGTACAAACTTTGACGTTAGTGGGCCCAGCGCAGGGCTTGAGACAGTGTCGGTGACACTGGCATTGACAGCAGCTCTGACGTCAGTGCTTTTTCAAAGGGTTACACTCTTGCAATTGTTCAGGAAGATTGTGGACTCTGGTATTTCAATTGGCATTGGCAAGTTGGGCCCAGAATTACCCAGGGACGAACCAGTATTTTATACAGGGTTAACGTAACAACTATTTCTTAATGTAATCCCTTTATTTATAAAGTTCCTGCCCTTTTCAAGACTGCATTTGTTGACACTGTAACTGAAGGGGGAACACTGACAGCCAAAGCAGCTTCCGTGCCTGTGACATTACTGTCAGGTCATTTGTAATGGCTGACATGACTTTATAACATGTATCACAGGCTTCAAAGCAAGAGATTGTCAAACAAAAGCAATTCCATGTTATACCAATACTTGTTGTGTACCTATTCACTGAGGCAGCCTGCAATGCCCTAGGAATGAATTGTAACACTATTGACCCGGAGGAGTTCCCAGATAGAACAACTTAAATCAGGATACCCAGGGCTATGTCACTCACTGTCTCACTCTCACAGCAAGGCAACAGGTGAAAGGATTCACAAGGGAGTGGAGGCCATGGCAGTGAGGGGAGAGGTCACTGGGAGAAGAGGGATGGAGACTGGGCAGTCAGTGGAGCAGGTCACTGATTGGAGTTGGGGGTTGATGGGGTGCAGTGAATGTGGTGGTGGGAGAGCAAGTCACTGATTAGAGTTGGAGTGTGATGGGGGCAGTGAATGGGGCAGAGATGGAGAAGCAGGTCACTGATTGGAGTTGGGGGTTGATGGGGTGCAGTGAATGTGGTGGTGGGAGAGCAAGTCACTGATTAGAGTTGGAGTGTGANNNNTGGTGGGGTGATGTGGTGCAGCGAATGGGGTGGAGGGGGGGAAGCAGGTCACTGATTGGAGTTGGGGGGTGATGAAGGCAGCAAATGGGGTAGTGAGGGACAGACAGCAGCAAGGCACACACAATCATGATGTCAGTGGCACCAGCCTCCAGTTCCAGTGCCATATGGCCACACGCTGATGATGTCACACTGTTTCAGAGCATTGCTGGGCCATAGAGGGCTTTTTAAAATCACTTTCTCTACTGGCCCTTCAATTTTCCATACCTTTATCCTTTCCTTTAGCTCTTAATTTAGGTTATCGCTCACGTTATACTTGCTACCACTTCACAATAAACTTTACCTGTCACATGTCCACCCATTGTACCAGTCCCTCAACTTGAAGCTTATCACTATTGCCTCGCTGTTCAACATATTTCCTGGTTTTCTGCAAATTTCAAATTTATTCTCCATAGACACAATGCTGAGGTATTCATATTGGTCAAGAAGAGCCAGTTCAAATATAGCATGCTGGGAATACCACTGCATAAGCTTCCTCTAGGCTGAAGACTGTTCTCTGTTTCCCAGCAGGCTTTGTGTCCATACAATCATGTTTTTTTAACTCTATCATCCTCAGCATCGCTGGCAAGCCTGTAATGTGGCACTTCTGCTAATGCCTGTACTTAGATTAGTATGCAGAGTACCTGCAATGGCTGGATAAGATTCCACTAAATCTATCAAATTAGATTTAACTGACGACGACAAGTGTGAGCACTCGCAAACCACAAGGCTATTGAAGGGTCAATATGTTGAAACAATGATTGCTTACAATATGCTACAAGCTGCCCCAGTCCTCTGAGTGTATTGTCGGCTCAATTGAAACATGGAGATCGATGCTTGAACAGTAGCTGGAGAAGCTACCTCGAAACTTAGATCATCGTGTCAGAATCTTTTTGCATAGGCCTGTCATCCAGAAGAATGTAGCCACGAGAAGCAAGCAAGTTAGTGTCAGTTCCATCGAAGTTGCCAACATCAGGGGCACTTGCACAAACCAAGCAGTTGACGCACTCGCTGAAGTAAGAGATTGGGAATTGGCAACAAGGGTTTTGGGTGCTGTGGAACTGCACTTCGGTGGGTCTTTATTATGTAGATATTGGAAACTTTGGGACAACTCAATTCATAAATGATGTAACTGGACTATAAGACAATGCTGATCAAAAGGAAAACAAAACAGCCTGGGTCAGTTCATCTCCAAAAATTGAAAGCCTCAGCTTGATGTGAGAGAGGTCATTAAAATTATGAAAGGTTTCGATAGATGCACCGCAGTAATTCACCCCAACTCTTCTAATATATCTCCCAAAGCCATGACCACTTCCATCGAGAAGGACAAGAGTAGCAGACACATGGGAACACCAACAAAGTTCCCATCCAAGGCAACAAACTATCCTGGCTTGGAAAAATATCACTGTTCGTTCAGTGTCAGTGGGTCAAAATCCTGGTTCTCCCTTCCTAACAGCACTATGAATGTACATACCACATGGACTGCAGCAGGACAGATGATATCTTCGGTTCTGTGGCAGGTTCAAGCAAGGACCATAAATAAATCCAATGTGGATTCTGGGAGAACTTACTGAAAGAAACAGTGGAAACTGCTACCTTCACAAGAAATTGATGCAAATATGATCAATAACCTGAAGGTGAAGCAGGGAGAAAAGTACCTCATCTGTTCAATTTGAAGGTGACGTTGTTGGAAGGTCATGGATTTCTGCCAAGGGGTTTTACGAGACTGAGGAGAGTGATTCTTGATTTACTGAGCTCTGGACATGGGGCAGGATATTGTATGGAGTCCAGAGGGAAGGATCTGCTTCCTTTTATTTCCTTCTGTGTCTTCACTCAGACAATCTCAACAGTGTGGAAGCAGGCCATTAAGTCCATACCATCTCTCCAAAGAGCATCTCACCCAGTCTCAGCCCCCTACCCTATGCCTGTAACCCCACATTTGCTGTGGCTAATCCACCTAGCCTCGAAATCCCTGGACACTATGGGCAATTTAGCATGGCCAATCCACCTAACCTGCACATCTTTGAACTGTGTAAGGAAATTCATGCGGACATGGGGAGAATATGAAAAATCCACACAGACAGTCACCCAAAGGTGAACCCAGATCCCTGGCGCTGTGAGGCAGCAGTGCCAACCAGCTGAGCCACCATGTCCTGTATCTACTAAGGTGATGTAGGAAAGTGGGAGAGTCCCATGCCACTGGGGCAGCAAGGTGATTCAGTGGTTAGCACTGTTGGGTAAAAACAATGACTGCAGATGCTGGAAACCAGAGTTTAGATTACAGTGGTGCTGGAAAAGCACAGCAGTTCAGGCAGCATCCGAGGAGCAGTAAAATCGGCATTTCGGGCAAAAGCCCTTCATCAGGAATACAGGAAGAGTGCCTGAAGGGTGGAGAGATAAATGAGAGGAGGGTGGGGTGGGGAGAAAGTAGCATAGAGTACAATAGGTGAATGGGGGAGGGGATGAAGGTGATAGGTCAGGGAGGAGGGTGGAGTGGATAGGTGGAAAGGAA
>NW_025213777.1:0-19753 GCF_004010195.1 Chiloscyllium plagiosum | reverse complement strand
AAGATGGGAGGGTGGATTGTAGGGGGGCGTGGACCTGACCAGGTAGTCACGGAGGGAACGGTCTTTGCGGAAGGCGGAAAAGGGTGGGCGGGAAATATATCCCTGGTGGTGGGGTCTTTTTGGAGGTGGCGGAAATGTCGGCAGATGATTTGGTTTATGCGAAGGTTAGTAGGGTAGAAGATGAGCACCAGGGGCATTCTGTCCTTGTTACAGTTGGAAGGGTGGGTTCTGAGGGCAGAGGTGTGGGATGTGGACGACATGCGTTGGAGGGCATCTTTAACCATGTGGGAAGGGAAATTGCGGTCTCTAAAGAAGGAGGCCTTCTGGTGTGTTCTGTGGTGGAACCCGTCCCCCTGGGAGCAGATACAGCGGAGGCAGAGGAATTGGGAACAGGGGATGGCATTTTTGCAGGAGGTAGGGTGGGAAGAGGTATAATCCAGGTAGCTGTGGGAGTCGGTGGGTTTGTAAAAAATATCGGTGTCAAGTCAGTCATCATTAATGGAGGTGGAGAGGTCCAGGAAGGGGAGGGACGTGTCAGAGATGGTCCAGGTAAATTTAAGGTCAGGGTGGAATGTATTGGTGAAGTTGATGAATTGCTCAACCTCCTCGTGGGAGCACGAGGTGGCACCAATGCAATCATCAATGTAGCAGAGGAAGAGGTGGGGAGTGGTGCCGGTGTAATTATGGAAGATGGACTGTTCTACGTAGCCAACAAAGAGACAGGCATAGCTGGGGCCCATATGGGTGCCCATGGCTACCCCTTTGGTCTGGAGGAAGGCCCAGGTTCAATTCCAGCCTCGGATGACTGTCTGTGTGGAGTTTGCACATTCTCCCCGTGTGTGTGTGTGTGTGTACTTCCTCCCACAGTCCAAAGATGTGCAGGTCAGGTGAATTGGCCATGCATGTTAAACACACTAACGTAGTGTTATGTGCATTAGTTAGAGGGAAATGGATCTGGGTGGGTTATTTTTTGGAGGGTCGGAGTGGGCTTGTTGGGCCAAAGAGCCTGTTTCCACACTGTTGGGAATCTAATCTAAACACAAGTATAGACCAGATGGACTGAATGTCTATACAATGTGTTTCTGTATAAAGTTAAAAATCACACAACACCAGGTTATAGTCCAACAGGTTTAATTGGAAGCACACTAGCTTTCGGAGTGACTCTCCATCAGGTGATAGTGGAGGGCTCAATCGTAACACAGAATTTATAGCAAAAATTTGCAGTGTGATGTAACTGAAATTATACATTGAAAAATTGATTGTCTGTTAAGCCTTTCATCTGTTAGAATACAGTGATAGTTTCACTTCTTTCATGTGTAAATCACAAAACCTTTTGTTTAAAGTTGCATTCTCGGGTTAGCTGTTAACAATGGTGATAGCTAGACAATATGTTGAAGGTGTTAGCCCCCTGTGTTCTCTGTCTATGACCTGATGGTTAGATTGATTTTAATCTAAAAAGTGAGATAACAGAGTTTTACATAAATTCATGCAGTTTTTGAGCTCAGAATTCTACATGAATGCATGCATACATTCATGAATGTATGTAGATCACAAAACCTTTTGTTTAAAGTTGCATTCTCGGGTTAGCTGTTAACAATGGTGATAGCTAGACAATGTGTTGAAGGTGTTAGCCCCCTGTGTTCTCTGTCTATGACCTGATGGTCAGATTGATTTTAATCTAAAAAGTGAGATAACAGAGTTTTACATAAATTCATGCAGTTTTTGAGCTCAGAATTCTACATGGGGGTGGGGGAGGAGGTTCCAGGAATTTGACCCAACCACAGTGAAGTGATGCAATTCCAAGTCAGGAGGGTGTGGGGTTTGGCGCTGACCTTACAAATGATCTCATTCACATATGGTTTGTGCTTTGGCCTGCAAAAAATTCTGTTCACTTCTGAAAGTGATTCCCGGAATTATAAGAACAAAATGCTCAGATCAATCTTAAATTCATGAAATTATTGAGCAAAAAGTCACAGCCCTTTATGATCTGACTGAAACTTACCATCACCCACATCGTTGGTCATTCCCAGTGTTGACTGGGGACCTGGATCTGCAGATGACTTGTCCCTGACTGCAGTGACCTTTCTCCTCGTCTCCTGGTCACCCTCTCACTCTCCAGTGTCCCTTCTTCAGAACAGAAAGCTGATGGGATTGCCATCACAGTGATGGAGGCTCCTTCCATTCTTGCCAGGAACTGACTGATTCATTACTGCGGTTAACCTGTGGCATTGCTTAGCTCTCGGTGTTCTCCAAACCCATCCTGAGGCAGGGTTTCAGTCAGTTCATTCCTTCTGTACATCATAGAATCCCTGCACTGTGGAAACAAGCCATTTGACCCCACAAGTCAAAACTCACCCTCAAAACAGCCACCCACCCAGACCCATTCCCCTACATGTATCCTGAAAAATGCACCTAATCTAGACATCCCTGAATACTATGGGCAACTTATCATAGAATCGTTACAGTGTGGAAACAGGCCGTTTGACCCAAGTCCACACCGATACTCTGAAGAGTAACCCACCCAGACCCATTCTCCAACCCTATTGCTCTACATTTACCCTGAAAAATGCACTTAATCTACACACCCCTGAACACTCTGGGCAAGTTAGCATAGCCAATTCTCCTAACCTGCACATCTTTAGGTTGTGGGAGGAAACCCATGCAGACACGAGGAGAATGTGCAAAACTCCACACAGACAGTCATCCAAGGCTGGAATCAAACCCAGGTCCCTGGTGCTGTGAGGCAGCAGTGCTAACCACTGAGCCACCATGCCACCCTATCAGGGTCAACGCTCTCATGTTCTACAGGCTCTTTGGGTGGTAGGGTCATTTGTTTGGAAGGTGCTGTCCAAGGAGCTTGGTAAGTTGCTGCAGTGCATTTTGTAGATGGTGTACCCTCTTGGAATAAAGGACCAGCGATGAAGGGATTGAATGTTGAAGGTGGTGGATATAGTGCCAGTTAACTAGCCCGATTTGTCCTGGCTGGTGTCAAGCTACAGGATTGCTGTTGGAATGGCACGCAGCAAAACATTGTAGGATATAAAAACAAATTCCTGATCTGTCCCTTGCAGATGGTACACAGGCTTTAGAGAGTCAGGAGGTGAGTTACTCACTGCAGAATTCCTCGTCTCTGACCTGCTCTTGTAGTCAATGTATTAATATGGCTAGCCTAATTCGGTTTCTGGTCAATGGTTACACCATTGATGTTGATCATCAGAGATTTGTGGAGCCGAATGGTAATATAATAACATAACAAGGAGATCAGAAGGAGGCCATTTGGCCCTTGAGCCAGCTCCATCATTCAATAAGATCACTTGATTTGCTTTAGAAAATCTTTCACTGTACTTTGTACTTCTGTACTTGAGTACACATGAATATAATGTCGCCACTCATGGTGGTACAACTTTCTAGTTACAAAAACTTAGGATCAAGGTAGAAAGAAATAAGGAACAACAGTAAAAGTTAAACTTTATAGTCCTTCTTAGTATTAAGTCTTTCCTAAGTGCTTAGCCACGCTGGGACCACACTGCCTACATGGGCTTGGTCTCCTCCACTTTGGCACGCTTTGCACACACTGGTTCAATCTCCCCTGCTCTCTTTGTCATTGCAGATGTTGGATAACCTCCATTGGAGTGTTGGCTTCACCCCTGGGATCTCAGGCCCCGATACAGGCACCGTCCGCACTGGGCCTCGGTTTCACGCTTTGGTCCGTGCACCAGGCATCGGGAACTCACCGAGAACCGTGAGTTAGACCCTCCGCTGCTACCCAGCAGTGGGCGAGCCCAATACCACCATTGCCACTCTCCAGAAGATAAGTTAGTGGGAAAAAAAACTATTAAAAAAAACTAAAACTAAAAAGAAGAGAAAGTAAATGAAAAAAGGAGAAACAGAAAAGAAAGGAAAGCGGACAGAGTGAATGAGTCTATTCTGCCACCATCTTGCAGAGATGCAGATGGCTGATCTAACTGGGGTGTCACCTCCACCTTTCTTCTGTTTTGAAGAGTCACTTTTATTTCTCATGCATTTTTCTTCTGTCTTCCATAAACCTTTATCTTCAGAAATCCATCCAACTCACCCTTAAATATCTTCAATGACCCAGCCTCCACTGCTTTTGTGGTAAGAGACTAATGACCTTGTGAGTGAAAGAAATTCTCCTAATCACTGCTTTAAATGATCAAATCTTCACTTTTTAAACTGCATCTGTAGTTCTATCCGCGCCCCCCCGTCCCACAATATTAATCTTCTTCTCAGCATCCACTCTGTCCAGTCTCCTCAAAATATTATATGTTTCCAAAAAAATCACCTTTCACTCTTCTAAACTCCAATTGATACAGACCTAACTTTTTCAACCTTTGTAGGATAAGGTCTTCATCTAAGGAATCAATTAATCCAGAGACCTTCGTAATGTTCAAGGGACTCAGGTTTGAATCCTGCCATGGCAGATGGTGAAATTTGACTTTAGTAAAGATCTGGAATTGAATAGTTTAGTGATGACCATGAATCAATTGTTGGGGAAAACTTCATTAGCTCACTATGTCCATTAAGAAAGGGGAACTGCTGACCTTTCTTAATGGACTGGCCTACATGTGACTCCAGATCCAAAGCAATGTGGTTGACTCTTAACTAGCCTCTGGGGAATTAGAGATGAGCAATAAAAAATGTACTTATCTCCTTCCTGAATAAGGAGATCAAAATAGTATACAGTACTCCAAATGCAATCTGCTGCACAAGTTATAGAAATATTTTACTTCTTTTATATTGCAATCCCTTAGCAATAATGGCTGTTATCTCACTTACCCACCTTGTCATTTGCTGTGGCCACATTCCAACTTGTTTCATTCATATACTAGGATCCCTTTATACCACCCATGTCCTGTAATCACTATCCATTTAAATAATACACTGCTTTGCTTTTCTTTCTGCCAAAGTGGGTTTG
This sequence comes from Chiloscyllium plagiosum, assembly GCF_004010195.1. Lineage (NCBI taxonomy): Eukaryota > Metazoa > Chordata > Chondrichthyes > Orectolobiformes > Hemiscylliidae > Chiloscyllium > Chiloscyllium plagiosum. Next base: position 14,817 of record NW_025213777.1, on the reverse strand, counting down.
TTCATAGCTGCCTATGTTTTACCCACTCATATTAACTGTCTATTATCCTTCACAGACTCTCTCCTTCCTACTGACAACTTACTCTGGTGTCATGAGTAAATTCAGTAAACACTCACAGTAATCCACATCATTGAAATAAATCATAAATATGAGAGGACTCATCACTGATCCCTCTGGTACTCCAACAGTACCTGTTTGTCAACAATAAAAACCTATTTCCTACTTTCTGCTCCCTGTTAGCTAAGCAATCCTCTATCCATGTGGAAAAGTGTGGCACTGGAAAAGCACAGCAGGTCAGGCAGCATCCAAGGAGCAGGAGAGTCGATATTTTGGGCATAAGCCTCAGATATTCCTGATGAAGGGCTAATGCCTGAAAAGTTGACTGGGTATGAAAGGATTTCATGTCTTATGAGGAGAGGTTGTGTAGTTTGTGCCTGCTTCTTGAGTGCTGCCGGACCTGCTGTGCTTTTCCAGTGCCACACTTTTTGACTCTGATCTCCAGCATCCGCAGTCCCCACTTTCTTCTTATCCTCCATCCATGGCTAATGTGTAACTGTATACACCACAAGCTCTTATTATCTGTAGTAAGTTCAATAGGAATACCTTGTTGAATGTTGAATCAGTAATTAATGTACATCACATTTACACATTTCTCTGTATACACCTTCCTTATTATCTAAAGATGGAAAAGCAGAAATAGGCCATTCAGCCCATTGAGAGTCTGCTCCACCACTTATCGAGATCATGATCCAATTATCCTCAACTCCACTTTCCTGTGTTTTCCCAATAACCCTTGACTTTTTTGCAAATTAAAAGTCTATTTCATCTTTGAATATAAATCATGATGCAACCTTGACAAATCTCTGCAGGAAAGAATTCGATAGGTTCATTAACCTCTGAGATAAAATATCCCTCCTCATCTCTGTCTTAAATAGGAGATATTTTGAGATATTCCCTCTCATCCTCGACTCTCCCACAAAAGGGAAACAATGTTTCCACATCTACCCTGTAAAGACTCTAAGAATCTTGCATGTTTCAATAAGGTGACCTTTCATTCTTCTAAAAATCCAACGACTACACAATCTCTCCTCATAAGACATGAAATCCTTTCATACCCAGTGTCAGTCCAGTGATCCTTCTCTGGACTGTCTCTAATGCCAGTACATCTCTCACTAAATTTCAATGCTACCTTTTTGTGATTTATGCATGAGACCACCCAAGTTCTTCTGTGCTGCAGCTTTCCACAGTCTTTCTCCATTTAAATAATATTCTGCTTCTCTATTCCTCATGCCAAAGTACCATTATATATTTCTCACATTACATTCCATCTGCCAAGTTGTTGTCAACTCACTTAAACCTATTTATACTTCCCCTGCAGATTCTTTGAACCACCCTCATCGTTTGCCTTCCCACTCACTTTGATGTCATTAGCCACCTTAACAATACTCGGGTATAGTACATTCACTTTTCTCATCTGAGCCATTAGTAAATATTATAACTAATTATGGCCCCAGCACTGATCCCTGTAGTTAAATGGAAAATGCCCACTGATCCTACCTCTCTGTCTTCTATTATTTAGTCAATCTTCTATCCATGCTAATATATTAGGTATGACAGAACAGGCTCCTACTTAATAAGTGGCAGTTAATTGTCAAACTCCTTCTCGAAATGCAAATATGATATCTCTCAAGTAGAGATTGGTGAGGTTGGGGTTGTTTTCCTTGGAACAGAAAAGGCTGAAGGGTGACAAGATTGAGGTATAAAAAATTGTGAGGGATAGAGATAGAATAGATAGGGAATCTGTATCCCTTGGCAGAAAGTTAAAAATCCAGCAGTCAAAGATTCAACCTAAGTGACAAAAGGATTAGAGGGAATGAGCAGAAAAAACATTTTTACACAGAGGGTGGAGGGTGCCTGGAATTTGGTGTTTGGGTTGGTGTTGGAAGCTGAGACCCTAAACCCTTTTAAAAGTATTTGGATTGCATCTCAAATGCTGTAAGCTGCAGGGCAATGGGCTTCGTGCAGGAAGATGGGTTAAGAAAGGGCATCTGACTGTCTATGGGTGAAGACATAGACAAGATGGATTGAATGCCCCGCCACCCCCACACTCTGTGCTGTATCATTTCTACAGGTCCTATGATTTTTATTACACCAACTAATTTATCTCCATCCACCCACTTGTTATCTCCTCAAAGAATTCTAATCAATTTCTCAGGCATGATTTGCCTCATATCAAGCCATGCTGACTCTGACTGATATTATTATGTATTCCTGAATGCTCTGTTAATACATGCTTGAGAATAAACTCTAACATTTTATTAATGTCAGATATAAGCTACCTGGCCTATAGTTACCTGTTTTTGAATCCCTCTCTTTCTGAATAAAAACATTGCCAGTTTTTCCATGCCCTGGAATTTCTCCAGAGTCTAAAGATTCTCGGAACATTGCTACCAGTGCATCCACTATCTTTAGTATTCTAGAAGGCAATCTATCAGGTCCAGGGACTTATTGTCTTAAACCCTATTAGTTTCCCTAGTTTTTTTTTTCTCTACTTACAGGTACCACACTTATTTTATCCCACTTTTTGCTGCTTGATTATTTAGTATTTCTTTTAATGTTATTAGTGTCTTCTACCAGGAAGACTGTTGGAAAGCATTTGTTCAACTGCAATGCCATTTCCTGGTTTCTCATTATTATTTCTCCAGCCTCATTCTCTAAGGGCCTATGGGTTTTGGCACCAGTCCACTCCACCCATCTCCACCCTCATTCCTTTCTAGTTACCCTAATTTAGCAAGTTGTTTCTGACCCAAGTTTCTCACTCTCAAATTATAGTCACTGGCCCTAAGGGACCTTTACTCTGTGATCATTCATTAAACCTGCTTCATTACACATTGCCATATCTAAACTAAATTGAGCCTCAATTGGATCCACAACATGTTGTTCAAGGAAACTGTCCCAAATACACTCTATGAATCCTAGCTATCTCTTTGATCTTCCCAATGTTTTTGAGGATGAAATTTACCCATGATTAATGTACTGACTTTTCACAAGTTCTCATTATCACTTGATTCATTTATTCTCCATCCAACCCTGGCAACATCCTTGTAAATCTTTTCTGAACCCTTTCAAGTTTCACAACATCTTTCTGATCGGAAGGAGACCAGAATTGCATGCAATATTCCAACAGTGGCCTAACCAATGTCCTATACAGCAGCAACATGACCTCCCAACTCCTGTACTCAATACTCTGACCAATAAAAGAAAGCATACCAAACACCTTCTTCACTATCCTATCTACCTGTGACTCCAATTTCAAGGAGCTATGAACCTGCACTGCAAGCTCTCTTTGTTCAGCAACACTCCCTAGGACCTTACCATTAAGTGTATAAGTCCTGCTGAGATTTGCTTTCCCAAAATGCAGCACCTCACATTTATCTGAATTAAACTCCATCTGCCACATCTACCACTCTGCCCTCATCAATCCTCTTTGTTATTTTCTCAAAAACCTCAATCAAGCCATGTTGACTATCCCTAATCAGTCTGTGCCTTTTCAAATACATGTACATCCTATCCCTCAGGATTTCCTCCAACAATTTGCCCACCACCAATGTCAGGCTCAGTGGACTATAGTTCCCTGGCTTGTCCTTACCACCTTTCTTAAACAGTGGCACCACGTTAGCCAACCTCCAGTCTTCCGGCACCTCACCTGTGACTATCAATGATACAAATATCTCAGCAAGAGGCCCAGCAATCAATTCTCTAGCTTCCCATAGAGTTCTAGGGTATACCTGATCAGGTCCTGAAGATTTATCCACCTTTAACCGTTTCAAGACATCCAGCACTTCCTCCACTGCAATATGAACATTTTTCAAGATGTCACCATCTATTTCCCTACATTCTATATCTTCCATATCCTTTTCCACAGTAACTTCTGATACAAAATAATCGTTTAGTAACTCCCCCCTCTCCTGCGGCTCCACACAAAGGCCGACTTGCTGATCTTTGAGGGGCCCTATTCTCTCCCTAGTTACCCTTTTGTCCTTAATGTATTTGTAAAAACTGTTTGGATTCTCCTTAACTCTATTTGCTAAAGCTTTCTCATGTCCCGTTTACTCCCTTTTGATTTCTCTCTTATCCCAAAACACTTTTGATGTTTGATCATTATTGTATCGCAGGAAAGCCAGCAACCAGTTTGTGTAATGCACAGTTCCATGAATTTTGGAAATTCAAAATAAAATAAAATAAGGCATGATGAGAAAAGCAGGGTGCAGAAAGAATTGGAAATTTGTTTGAAAGACCAGGCTGAGGTACAAAGGGCTGAACAGGTTCCTTCAGTGATGTACGTTTTGATAAAACATTCCAAAGACAAGGGTTACATGTGGAGGGATGCACCAAAAGTTGGGTCAGCTGCTGCAAGGTGCAATGGGGAATGACCACCTTCTAAGGTCTTTCTGCAGAAATTTAACAAGGATCTGTACAGTTATCAGATCCTCTCTTTGCCTCAATGTAATCTCCTGCATGTGTAAGAATAGCACAGCGCTCGCTTAACATGTGAGAGGCAGTGGGATTGATGCCTACATTCTGGGGTGGCACAGTGGCGCAGTGGTTAGCACTGATGCCTCATAGTGCCAGGGACCCAGGTTTAAACCATAAAACCATAAGACATAGGAGTGGAAGCAAGGCCATTCAGCCCATTGAATCTACTCCGCCATTTAATCATGGCTGATGGGTGTTTCAATTCTACTTACCTGCACTCTTCCCATAGCCCTTAATTCCTTGTGTCTCTGCCTTGTAGATACCCAATGTCCCAGCCTCCACTTCGCTCCGTGGCAATGAATTCCACAGGCCCACCACTCTCTGTCTGAAGAAATGTCCCCTCATTTCCATTCTAAATTGACCCCCTCTAATTTTAAGGCTATGCCTATGGGTCCTAGTCTCCCCACCTAACAGAAACAACTTCCCAGCATCCACCCTTTCTAAGCCATGCATTATCGTGTAAGTTTCTATTAGATCTCCCCTCAACCTTATAAACTCTAATGAATACAATCCCAGGATCCTCAGTCTGCCATTCCAGGGATCATCTGTGTGAATTTCCGTTGGACACGCTCCAGTGCCAGTATGTCCTTCCTGAGGTGAGGGGTCCAAAATTGGACACAGTATTCTAAATGGGGCCTAACTCGAGCTTTATAAAGTCTCAGAAACACATCGCTGCTTTTATATTCCAACCCTCTTGAGATAAATAACAACATTACATTTGCTTTCTTAATCACGGACTCAACCTACAAATCAAACTTTAGAGAATCCTGGACTAGCACTCCCAGATCACTGTACTTTGGCTTTATGAATTTTCTCACTGTTTAAAAAATAGTCCATGCCTGTATTCTTTTTTCCGAAGTGTGAGACCACGCATTTGCTCACGTTGAATTTCTTCAGCCATTTCTTGGACCACTCCCCTAAACTGTCTAAATCTTTCTGCAGCCTCCCCACCTCCTCAGTACTACCTGCCTGTCTGCCTAACTTGGTATCATCAGCGAACTTCACCAGAATGCCCCCGGTCCCTTCATCCAGATCATTAATATATAAAGTGAACAGCTACGGCCCCAACACTGAACCCTGCGGGACCCCACTTGTCACCAGCTACCATTCCAAAAAAGAACCTTTTATCCCAATTCTTTGCTTTCTGTGAGGCAGTCAATCCCCAATCCATGCCAATGGATTTCATTCCAGTCTTGGGCAACTGTCTGTTTAAGCTTGCACATTCTCCCTGTGTCTGGGTGGGTTTCCTCCAGGTGGTCTGGTTTTCTCCCAAGGTCTAAAGATGTGGAGGTTAGGTGGATTGGCCATGCTAAACAGCCCATAGTATCCAGGGCTGTGCAGGCAAAATGCAGGGTTACAGGGATATGTGGTGTGCTGTTTCGAAGGTTGGTGTGGACTCAATGGGTGGAATGGCCTGCTTTCACATTCCAAGAGATTCTAAGAAATACCTTTAGTTTTTTCAACTGAATATCAAACTCCAACGTTTGATTTTGTTGTTACGCAAAGACTGTACCGAGCTGTTTTCATCCCCATAAATCTTCTCAAATCTCGCATACCCCTAAATGTAGATAAAGTTTTTTTATGAATAAAATATATTTTTTGCAATAAAAAATGAATGTTTCTGTGATTATTCATACTAGATAATCTGTTTCATTGATTTTGGTTGAGAAATAAATTTGTTTTTGTTATTGCTAGTCAACTTTTAAAAGTCAACATAGAAAGATGTGATTTTACTGGAGAGGGTGCAAAGGAAATACACCAGCATGCTGCCTTGGTTACAGCATCTTAGCTATGAAGAGAGGCTGGATAGACTCAGGTTGTTACCTGTAGAGCAGAAGAGTCTGAGGGGGGACCTGATTGAGTTGTATAAGATTATGAAGATCCTGGTCAGGGTAGATGGGAAGCAGCTGTTCCCCTTAGTTGAAAGGTCAGTAACAAGGGCATAATTTGAAGGGGAAGGGCAGGAGAGTTTGAGAGGAGTGGAGGAATTTCTCTTTCACCCACAGGGTGGTGGGAATCTGGATTGCAGTGCCTGGGAGGGTTGCAGAGGCAGGAAACGGTACAACCTCTAAAACATCCTTGGGTGAGTGCTTGAAATGTCATAACATTCAAAACTGTGGGCCAAGTGCCGGAAAGTGGGATGTTAGTGCAGACTCAATGGGCCGATGGGCCTCTTCTGTGCTGTACGACTCTATAGCTCCCCTGTTCTTCTTCTCAAAATGGGATATTTTACACCCACCCGAGAAGATACAGCACTCTCACAGCATTGTACTGAAAGTCAGCTACAAATGTGTCATTAGTTCTGTGCGAGGGTGCGACAGCAAATTTATATCCTTTTGACGTAAATGTGAGACTGGTACCTTCAAGCCAGTAATAACTTCTCCTAGATTTGATTCATTCTATGACAAAGTAGCAATCTTTTGATATGACATCTATACTATTTGTATTTGACATGTAAGTATTACTAGATTATTTATCTTAGCAGGTCCTGATCTTGTTTTTAATCAATGACCATTCATGCTCATTTCCAGTTAATTGATTTTTAACCATGATTTTCACCAAATTAATCTGTGAATATTGCTGTGATACGTTGTTCCATTGTTGCTTCTTTTCCTGAGACCAGTTAACTCAGCATGATCAGATAAAAACTGGTATTTTCATTACCATTTTCGTGGATTACCTTACAGCATATTTTTCAACTATGCCTCTGTTGCCCCACGATCAGGAGGAAAGCTAAAGCCCTTCACTGCACAATCTGTCTTTATTATTGGGAGCTACATGCATGCAGTCCAGTAGCCAGCTTTGAACCAGTCAGTGATTTTTCCATAGGGAAAAGAAATGTAATTCACTTGATACTTTTCCCACTATAACCTGAATTAATTTGTGATGTAGGACTTCATAGGTACTGGCTATGATCCATCAATTCTACAACAGAGCATGGAGGAACCCAAATCATTCTGTCAGCATTTGACCTCTATTCTTTTTTGATTTAAATTGTGTTTTTAAAAAATCGATACCGAAATTGTGTTTGACAAGTAAAAGGTTGGCATTATGGTATTTTTCTCAAAGGAGAAAAATAGCAACCAAAAGAGGGCACTCCAGAGTTACCTATCGATATCAAGAAAAGCGTGTATCTATTTAAGTCTTAAATACAGAATAGATCTCAAAGCAATCCAGAGGAGAAAGCAAATTGATGCAGAATGTGTGTAAAATGTGTGTGTGTGTGAGAGAGAGTGTATGTGAGAGTGTGTGTGTGGTGAGGCTGAGAGGAAGTGTGAATGGTTGTGCAGAAAGTATGGACTGTGCAGCTAGAATTGAAGGAGCACCAAGAGCTTGGCCTAAGGAGGATTTAATGGATAGGAGTTAGGAGATTCTGTACCGGGCAGATTTCCTGAACATCCATGTGTCATCTGAATCGCAATCATTACATGGACGACAGGTAATGTAAGTCAAAGAAGCACTTACTTTCCCTTCCCATGACTGGAATGTACCTGGTTATAGTCCAACAGGTTTACTTAGAAGCACTAGCTTTCATACCTGATGAAGGAGCATGGTTCCGAAAGCTAGTGCTTCCAAATAAACCTGTTGGACTATAACCTGGTGTTGTGTGATTTTTAACTTTGTTCATCCCAGTCCACCACCGGCACCTCCACATCATGGAATGTACCTGAGCAACATCGATAAATTAGAATCCCAAGTAAATTCCAATTTGCAAAGCCTATTCCAAACTTGACTGCACTGGTCATATCAGAGGTGTCCCCTCCAACAAGTCATCACCTCCAGCGGTGCAGCACCCTCTTAGCCACTGGTGCTGCAGAGTGAGGCTTAAAATTCACAGTTGTCTATCTCGCAGGGAAAGCTGCTACCAACTTGCCTCAGCTTAGATGAGATAATAAGAACGAGTGGAAGTGTGTACATAAAGAATAACAGGGACTGGAAATGAATTATATGGACAATAAAAAAGATTGTAAGCATGTTACATAAAAAGATTGGCAATGTGTTATAGTTAAGTCAATGCACAAATAAATAATTAGCTTCCCTCCTGCTCCAATTTAACATCATAAATTAATACACAACTAGATCTTTTCACTATTCAACTCTAAATCACCAAATCAAGACTGAATGAATCCTTCTTTCACAAATTGATTCTCAAGCTACTCAGTGAATCAAATCAATCAGCTTTAGTCTCAGCAAATTATTGACTAACTCAAATGAATAAAGTAAACCTCGTCTGGAATCACAATGAATTATGAAACCTTAGTGAGCACGTTCAGTCCTTCCTCTGATACACTATTATTTCTCCACATCATTGTATCTGTTGTTTCTTTCTGAATCAGGCCTGCAGCCTCCTGCATTCTGTGCTTCTGATCTTCAAAATGGCCCACCTTCTTCATGATCCCTCAGTAATCCTCGTCCTCTACTTCCTCTAATTCTACACATTTTAAGCCGCCCAATGTCTTATAAGGGTCTGCGGGGGTTAATACTTAATTGAGTGAGGTAAGCAACACCCACTTTTTAATTTTAATAAAATGAAACATAATCATTGTTGGCTGGGCCAATATTTATTTGCCATTTCTAATTGCCTTTGAGAAGTTGGTGATAAGCTGCCTTCCTAAGCCACTGCAGTCCCTTGGACATAGATATAGCCACAGCAGTGAGAATTCCAGGGTTCTGTACTGTCACTGTGATAATGTCATGTTGACTTGGTAGAAGTGTAAAGCTTGGGGGACACAGATCTAAAACTAGGTCCTCCTAACAGTATTTTGGAGCAATTTACAGCCTACAAACTGTAAATAGTTGCAGAGATGCAAATAACTACCTTTGTTATTCTACAAGACTCTTCTCATTGAACCACAGAGTGGTTCCACTCATACACGGACCGCTGAAGCCCCGTAACAACCCATACACTCAGAAGATACAGATGATGGGACATACGACATGGTGATCAGTGTGGGATCTGAAAATTTAATTGAGTAGCACCAGTCATGTAACCCACCCAGACCCATCCCCTACCCTATTACTCTACATTTACCCCGACCAATGCACCGAACAGTCACATCTTTGGACTGTGGGAGGAAAGCCACAAAGACATGGGGCAAATGTGCAACCTCCACACAGACAGTCACTCGAGGCTGGAATTGAACCTGGGTCTCTAGCGCTGTGAGGCAGCAGTGCTAACCACTGTGCCACCGTACTGCCCATTTGTGGGGTGTTGGCCTCACTGGCTAGCCAGCATTTATTGGCCGTCCCTAATTTCCTTTGAGAAGGTGGTGATGAGCTGTCTTCTTGAACCACTGCAGTCCACCTGTTGTAAGTTGACCCACAATGCCATTAAGGTGGGAATTCCAAGATTTTGACCCGGCAACAGTGAAGAAACAGTGATATATTTCCAATTCAGGGTGGTGAGCGCTTTGGAGGGGAACTTGAAGATGGTGTTCTTCCAATGTACCTGCTGCCCTTGTCCTTCTAGATGGAAGTAGTCATGGGTTTGGAAGGTGCTGTATGAGGATCTTTGGTGAATTTCTGCAATGCTTCTTGTAGAAATAACTTGTGGCAATGCTCAACAACACTGAAGAATACTTTAAAGAATGGAATAAAGCATTTCAGACCTGATTCAAAACGTGTTGGCCCAGAATAAATCTGCAGCGCCCAAGTGAAGGTACAGGCTTGCCTCATGAGGTAACAGAATTTGAGAGTAGTCCTGAATCTGAGTTCAGCCATTGAGCAAGCAGACAGCAGTGATTGGATGAGTCAAAACTACAAAACTATGTTGGGTAGGAGAAACTTTAACTGGCACAGTAATTCAGGCTAGAAAGGTGAGAGTTTAAATAAGGAGTTGTCAGTTGGATCAGACATTGCTGTGGTTCTGTTCGCCGAGCTGGAAGTTTTTGTTGCAAACGTTTCGTCCCCTGTCTTTGGCTTGCCCTATAATGGTAGTGTTGTCCCAGTCGAATTCATGTTGCTTGTCATCTGCGTGTGTGGCTACTAGGGATAGCTGGTCGTGTCGTTTCGTGGCTAGTTGATGTTCATGTATGCGGATCGTTAGCTGTCTTCCTGTTTGTCCTATATAGTGTTTTGTGCAGTCCTTGCATGGGATTTTGTACACTACATTGGTTTTGCCATTATCACAGACATTATCACAGTAACATGTGTGCTGTACGGTGGCTCAGTGGTTAGCACTGATGTCTCACGAGACCAGGGTTCGATTCAACGCTTGAGCGACTGTCTATGCGGAGTTTATATGTTCTCCCTGTGTCTGCGTGGGTTTCCTCTTGGTGCTCCAGTTTCCTCCCACAGTCCAAAGAAAAGCAGGTTCGACGCACTAGCCATATTAAATTGCCCATAATTTCCAAGGATGTGCAGGTTTGGTGGATTAAAAATGGGAAATTCAGGGTTACAGAGAATAAGATTCGAGGGATGATGGGTCTGGCTGGAATGCTCTTTGGAGGGTCGATACAGACTGGATGGGCTGAATGGCCTGCTTCTACACTGTAGGAATTCTATGATTCTAAAACATGGATAATGCAAAGCACATTTAGAAAAAAAGTGGAAGTAAGAGGGCCAAGAGAGAGCAATTTGCATTATCCAGGAGCAGACAGGCAGGGACATTGCAAACCCAGTTATTTGAAACAGATAATCCATGGGAAATTTACAAAGGTAAACATTCTGGTTGAACATGGACATTTTTTCAGGGGTTCCATTACAGATGCAGACAATAACAGCTCCTAATGCTGTGGAGAGCAGGAAGATGTTCCAGATCTGCATCAAAATGTAAAGAACTACCATCGCTGCAAAATATTTTATCTTTAAAGAAGATAAAAAAAATCTGATTACATTGCAAAGGCACAGCATCAGAAATAGTGTTGCCAGGAAGATTTAATATCCAAGATGGACTAAACAAAGCACAAAATTAGACATTCTGGAGAAGACAATTCTGGAGTTACTGAACAGCTTTTGAATTGGATACTAAGTCAGAATCTGAACAAGTAAATACAGTTCTGTGGACAATTGGGGCAGCAGTGTTTTTGTTCACCTGCGGCTCAAAGAACAGCAGTCATATTTGAAGAGGTGCCCTAAAAGCCTTTGACAATCATTCCAACGCTTGAGCTAAGATTTGTCGCTCAGGTGCTGGTTGTTGTAGCTGTGGGCATGTTCACCGAGCTCAAAAGTTGATTTGCAAATGTTCCATCCCCTTTCTAGGTGACGTCTTCAGTGCTTTGGAGCCCATTGGGAACTGCTGCAATGAACAACCGGAACCAGAAACCGGAAGCAGCAGGAACGTAACCAAATAAATACAGCAGCGCTTCATAGGGACTTCAAAGCATCGAGGATGTCACCTAGAAAGGGACAAAATGTCTGCAAGTCAACTTCCCAGCTCAGCGAACATATCCACAACCACGGCAGTTATTCCAACTTTGGAAATAGTACAATTCTTGGAATAACAAGATTTGACAGAAGAATGCAGCATCCGTGGATAATCTTATTAATTGATTAGATTTTTTTTTATTAGATTACATTACAGTGTGGAAACAGGCCCTTCGGCCCAACAAGTCCACACCGACCCGCCGAAGCGAAACCCACCCACACCCCTACATTTACCCCTTACCTAACACTACGGGCAATTTAGTATGGCCAATTCACCTGGCCTGCACATCTTTGGACTGTGGGAGGAAACCAGAGCACCCGGAGGAAACCCACGCAGACACGGGGAGAACGTGCAAACTCCACACAGTCAGTCGCCTGAGGCGGGAATTGAACCCGGGTCTCTGGCGCTGTGAGGCAGCAGTGCTAACCACTGTGCCACTGTGCCGCCCACACGCCACCGTGCCGCCCACAATGATCTTCAAAGAATCGTAGAGAGATGCGATTATGGTGAGTCAGAATTCATAATAGACTGGATTGTTGTAGACATCATTGATGAGCCTTCGTCAGACTTATCACAGTCCAAAAGAGATCTGACTCAGGGGAAAGTCATTCAGATAGTGAGTGCAGCAGAGGTTCAGAAGCTACATAGAGGAGATACTCAGAAGATCTTCAGAATCCAAATAATGCTTGAAATATAAAACCACAAAAAATCTCGCACGATAGACATTGCAGCAAGTAGGACTGACATGAGACTAAAAACCCTTGCCAGTGCTCTGAAGCAATGAACCTTCACAAATGCAAACAGTGCCCATTCAAATGTGAATGTTTTTATTGTACAACAATAGGCAACTTCTGATGCAGGACACAAACACAGAAAAACAAATGATCAAAGAGATACTTACAAATATTGTTGGAAAGGGACATCAACCTCCAGTAAAATAAATACAAGAGGATTTTCAAGGGACTTAAGCCAAGTATTTTGGCAATCTGACATTTATTTCAATGATATCTCATGAATTTCAAATTAAACACAAGGGCAAGTGTTACAAGATTATCTGATAGCAAGCCATGATTGACAAAACACTACTTTCAGCCAACAGATTACTTTGATTAGATTTATTATTGTCACATGTACCTAATTACAGTGAAAAGTTTTGTTTTGTGTGCAGTACAGGCTGATCATAATATACAGGGACAAACAGTGTGAAGCATACAGGGTTATGGCTGCAGAGGAGGTACACAAAAGCAAGATCATCATTAGATTTGAAATTAGGGAGGTCCACTCAGTAGTCTATTAACAGTGAGGAAGTAGCTGTTCTTGAATCTGTTGGTACGTGTGTTTAAGCTTCTGGATCCGCTGCCTGATGGAAGAGGTTGGAAGAGAATATAACCGGGTGGGAGGGGTCTTTGATGAGGTTGGCAGCCTTTCCATGACAACATGAAGTGTGGGTGGGGACAATGGATGGGAGGTTGGCTTCTGTAATTGTCTGGGAGAAAGTGAGGACTGCAGGTGCTGGAGATCAGAGCTGAAAATGCGTTGCTGGAAAAGTGCAGCAGGTCAGGCAGTATCCAAGGAGCAGGAGAATCGACGTTTCGGGCATGAGCCCTGAAGAAGGGCTTATGCCCGAAACGTCGATTCTCCTGCTCCTTGGATGCTGCCTGACCTGCTGCACTATTCCAGCAGCACATTTTCAGTTCTGTAATTGTCTGGGCTGTATTCACAACCTTCTTAGTTTCTTACAGCCCTGGGCAGAGCAGTTGTCATACCAAGCCGTGATGCACCCAGACAGAATGCTTTCAATGGTGCATCTGTAAACGTTGGTGAGGATCCTTATGGACATGCTGAATTTCCTGAGCCACTTGAGGAAGAAGAGGCATTGTTGTGTTTTCTGGACTGTTGCATTTACATGGGAGGACCAGGGCAGATTGTTGGTTATCGTTACTCCTAGGAGTTTAACGCTCTTGACCCTCTCCACCTCAGCTCCATTAATGTATATAGGGATGTGTCCTCCATCTTTCTTCCTGATGTCGATGATCAATTTTTTAGTTTTGCAGACATTGAGGGAGAAATTGTTATTTCTGCACCACCACACCAAGCATTCTATCTCCTTACTGTATTCCGACTTGTCATTGTTTGATATTCACCCCACCACAGTGGTGTCATCAGCGAATTTGCAGAGTGCGCTTGGATAAAATTTGGCCACACAAGTTGTGAGTATACAGGGAAAACTGTGAGGAGCTGAATACACATCCTTGTGGGGCACCGGCATTGAGAATTATCATGAAAGACGTGATGTTGTCCATCTTCACTTCAACAACACGTCCAGGCCCAAAGTTAAAAATCACACATCACCAAGTTATAGTCCAACAGGTTTATTTGGAAGCACTAGCTTTCAGAGCACTGCTCCTTCATCAGGTGATTGATAAACATGGTCAGAATAGGACAGAAATTGCTGGAGAAACTCAGCAGGCCTGGCAGCAAGAGTGCAGAGAAAGCAGAGCTAACATTTTGAATGCAGTGACCCTTCAAGCTGGACGTGAAATGTTAACTCTTGTTCTCTCAGCAGATGCTGTCAGACCTGCTGAGTTTCTCCAGCACTCTCTGTTTTTGTTTCTAATTTTGAGATCCACATTTTTTTGCTTCATATTACTGTGAGGATGGTGTTGCCCTGCACGGTTGCTGACATTATCTCCAGAAATGGCAGGTAGGGATAATTGATGCCCTACTTTGTGGGCAGGGTCCTGGGAGGTCCTATTGTTCGGGAAAGTGACAATACAGGACTTCTCCCTCCTTCAGCTTTGGTGGCCCCAACACCCAGATCATTCCAGCCGGGTCTGAGATTGCCATATGCTTTCATCTCCCTAAATATCTAACTCTCAATCATTCCAGGAGGAAAACAACACACAGAAGGGCAG
>NW_025213776.1:33822-35976 GCF_004010195.1 Chiloscyllium plagiosum | reverse complement strand
TCCTTTCTTTTTCTCTCACTGGGCCCCACTAATGGATTTACCTATGTAGGGTTGCTCTGACAGGGGTCAAGGGGACTGTGATCCTTGTTTTGATTGACAGTTTCATAGCAACCTCAAATATATCACAATTAATTATTGGATTCCTGAGTTCTGAGCCAGTGATTTTTTAAAAGAATGATGGAGTTGCAAGCTAAGCCAGCATTTATTACCCATCCTTACTTGCCTAGAGGGCAGTTAAAAGGCAACCACATTGCTGTAGATCTGGAGTCACATGTAGGCCAGACTGGATAAGGATGGCAGTTTCCTTTCCTAAATGATATTAGTGAACAAAATGGGTCTTTCCAACAATCGACAATTGATTCATGGTCTTCGTTCGACTCTCAATTCCAGATTTTTAAAATTGAATTCAAATTCCACCATCTGCTGGGGTGGGATTTGAAGCCGGGTCCCCAGGAGATTGTCTGGGTCTCGAGATTTGAGAGTGTGGTGCTGGAAAAGCACGGCAGGTCAGGAAGCATCCGAGGAGCAGGAGAATTGACATTTCAGGCAAAAGCCCTTTATCAGGAATCCCTGATGAAGGGCTTTTGCCCGAAATGTCAACTCTCCTGCTCCTTGGATGCTCCCTGACATGCTGTGCTTTTTCAGCACTACTCTAAGCTTGTCTCTAGATCAACAGTCCAGTGATAATACCACAAGACAATCGCCTCCCTGGGTGAGTACAATGGAGTTATGGAGAAGACATAAGATAAAGAAGGAGTATTAGCATGTGGAATGGGTAGGGGGATCTCGAGGGGTGTGTGGATTATGAGGTGACACAGGGACATGAGGGTTATGGTGTGCATAGAGGACTCAGGAAAGATATAAGGTTCATGGAAACATAGGTGGGACTGGAGTGTATGTTAGAGGCAAGAGTACAGGTGTGTGGAGCAAGTATGAAATGTTTATATTAGACAAAGAGGGCACATGGATATGTGGGGTGGAAGGGTCATGGTGCTGACAAACATTTTCCAATCTGGTGAATGGTTTCGGGCTTTCTAATCTGTCCCTTTTAGCGATTACTGACTACCACTCGTACCTTGGCTCTGCTTTCAGAACAAACCCCAGCATGTCTCCACCATCCTCTATGAAAATACAATGAGTGGGCACTGTCAGGCAGGAGACAGGACTGCAGAGTCAGCAAACAGTCCAACATGTGATTCTCACTTTGACAGTGAACGTCTGGGCTTCTGATGTTGCAGCTAAATGAGAAAACATTAAGCACTCCCTTCTATTGTTCAATGGCTATGGCATTGTAGCCTCAGCCAGAGTGATTATACATATCTAATTGACCTGGAAAAGCTGGAGATGAATCAAACATTTTGGATCACTGCAGCCCTTGAAGTGTATGTGTGCACACAGTGCTGTTAGCAATGGAGTCCCAGTGAATTTAACTTTCCAAACATCGACTGGGACTGCCATAGTGTAAAGGTTTACATGGAGAGGAATTTGTTAAGTGCATACAAGACAATTTTCTGATCCAGTATGTGGATGTATCTACGAGAGAAGGTGTAAACCTTGACCTACTCTTGTGAAATAAGGCAGGGCAGGTGACTGAAGTGTCAGTGGGGGAGCACTTTGGGGCCAGCGACCATAATTCTATTCGTGTTAAAATAGTGATGGAAAAGGATAGATCAGATCTAAAAGTTGAAGTTCTAAATTGGAGAAAGTCCAATTTTGACGGTATTAGGCAAGAACTTTTGAAAGCTGATTGGGGGCAGATGTTCGCAGGTAAAGGGACGGCTGGAAAACGTGAAACCTTCAGAAATGAGATAACAAGAATCCAGAGAAAGTATATTCCTGTCAGGGTGAAAGAGAAGGCTGGTAGGTATAGGGAATGCTGGATGACTAAAGAAATTGAGGGTTTGGTTAAGAAAAAGAAGGAAGCATATGTAAAGTATAGACAGGATAGATCGAGTGAATCCTTAGAAGAGTACAAAGAAAGTAGGCGTATACTTAAGAGGGAAATCAGGAGGGCAAAACGGGGACATGAGATAGCTTTGACAAATAGAATTAAGGAGAATCCAAAAGGTTTTTACAAATATATTAAGGACAAAAGAGTAACTAGGGAGAGAATAGGGTCCCTCAAAGATCAGCAAGGCGGCCTTTGTATGGAGC
>NW_025213776.1:31045-33086 GCF_004010195.1 Chiloscyllium plagiosum | reverse complement strand
ATTCTGGTCTCCTTCCTATCGGAAAGATGTTGTGAAACTTGAAAGGGTTCAGAAAAGATTTACAAGGATGTTGCCAGGGTTGGAGGATCTGAGCTACAGGGAGAAGCTGAACAGGCTGGGGCTGTTTTCCCTGAAGGGTCAGAGGCTGAGGGGTGAGGTTTAGAAGGTTTAGAAAATTATGAGGGGCATGGATAGAATAAATAGACAGTCTTTTCTCTGGGGTCAGGGAGTTCAGGCATAGGTTTGAGAAGCTGAACAGGCTGGGGCTGTTTTCCCTGAAGGGTCAGAGGCTGAGGGGTGACCTTATAGAGGTTTAGAAAATTATGAGGGGCATGGATAGAATAAATAGACAGTCTTTTCTCTGGGGTCAGGGAGTTCAGAACTAGAGGGCATAGGTTTCGGGTGAGAGGGGAAAGATATAAAAGAGACGTAAGGGGCAACTTTTTCATACAGAGGGTGATATGTGTATGGAATGAGCTGCCAGAGGATGTGGTGGAGGCTGCTACAATTGCAACATTTAAGAGGCATTTGGA
Organism: Chiloscyllium plagiosum; assembly: GCF_004010195.1. NCBI lineage: Eukaryota > Metazoa > Chordata > Chondrichthyes > Orectolobiformes > Hemiscylliidae > Chiloscyllium > Chiloscyllium plagiosum. The sequence continues at coordinate 32,553 of NW_025213776.1, read as the reverse complement.
TGGGTATATGAATAGGAAGGGTTTGGAGGGATATGGGCCGGGTACTGGCAGGTGGGACTAGATTGGGTTGGGATATCTGGTCGGCATGGACAGGTTGGACCGAAGGTCTGTTTCCATGCTGTATATCTCTATGACTCTATGATTCTATGAATGTGACCCAGTGACAGTGAAGACATGGACGATGTAATTTCAAGTCAGGATGGTGTGGCTTGAAGGGAAACATGCAGGTGATTGTCCTGTGTCACAGTTGTCAGCTTTTTCTAGAGGTAGAAATTATGAAGAAACCTTAGTGAGTTCCTGTATTTTGCTGCCATGTGAAAGGAGTGAATGTTTAAGTTGGTGGTTAGGGTGACAAGCAAGTGGCTGCTTAAGTATTGTTGGAGCTGTACCCACCCAGGGGATTGAGGAGTTCCATCACACTTCTGACTTGTACCTGAATTGAATTGAATTTATTGTTATGTGTACCGAGGCAGAGTGAAAGCTTTGTCTTGTGAGCAATACAGGCAGATCACATAGTTAAGCAGCATAGATAAATAAATAGGTAAACAGCAGCAAAAACAAAAACACAGGTACAGGCGAATGTTAAGAGTTTGTGAGTCCATTCAGTATCATGACAATAGTGGGGTAGGAACTGTTTCTAAACCAGCTGGTGTGTGTGTTCAGGCTTCTGTACCTTCTTCCCAATGGTAGATGTTGTCGAAAAATATTGCCAGGGTGGGATGGATCTTTGTGAATGCTGGTGACTATAGAACATTGAACATAGAACAGTACAGCACAGAACAGACCCTTCAGCCCACGATGTTGTGCCAACCACTGATCCTCATGTATGCACCCTCAAATTTCTGTGACCATATGTATGTCGAGGAGTCTCTTAAATGTCCCCAATGACCCTGCCTCCACAACTGCTGCTGGCAACGCATTCCATGCTCTCACAACTCTCTGTGTAAAGAACCCGCCTCTGACATCCTCTCTATACTTTCCTCCAACCAGCTTAAAACTATGACCCCTCATGTTAGTCATTTCTGCCCTGGGAAATAGTCTCTGGCTATCGACTCCATCTATGCCTCTAATTACCTTGTATACCTCAATTGGGTCCCCTCTTCTCCTCCTTTTCTCCAATGAAAAAAGTCCTAGCTCAGTCGACCTCTCCTTATAAGATAAGCCCTCCAGTCTAGGCAGCATCCTGGTAAACCTCCTCTGAACCTGCTCCAAAGCATCCACATCTTTCTTATAATACGGTGACCAGAGCTAGACGCAGTATTCCAAGTGCGGTCTAACCAAAGTTTTATAGAGCTGCAACAAAATCTCACGACTCTTAAACTCAATCCCCCTGTTAATGAAAGCCAAAACACCATATGCTTTCTTAACAACCCTGTCCACTTGGGTGGCCATTTTAAGGGATCTATATACCTGCACCCCAAGATCCCTCTGTTCCTCCACACTGCCAAGAATCCTATCCTTAATCCTGTACTCAGCTTTCAAATTTGACCTTCCAAAATGCATCACCT
>NW_025213776.1:21002-30472 GCF_004010195.1 Chiloscyllium plagiosum | reverse complement strand
CAGGTACGACTCCAGTGGAGAGCAAGGATGAAAAGATCTTCTCAAGTGGCGAAGCAATTGCATTTCTCGTTTCCCAAAGCAGCCGAGGACAAATCTGGTCTGGGCCTGGCGACTTGTCAATCTTAATGTTTGACAAAATTTTCAGCACATCAGCTTCCTCTATCTCTATCCATTTCAGCATGCACACCTGTTCTTCAAAGGTTTCATTCACTACAAAGTTCGTTTCTTTCATAAAGACAGAAGCAAAAAACTCATTTAGGGCTTCCCCTACCTCCTCAGACTCCACACACAAGTTCCCTTTGCTATCCCTGATCGGGCCTACTCTTTCTTTGACCATTCTCTTATTTCTCACATAAGTGTAAAATGCCTTTGTGTTCTCCCTAATCTGTTCTGCCAAGCCTTTCTTGTGCCTCCTCCTGGCTCTTCTCAGACCATTTTTAAGCTCCTTCCTTGCCTGCCTGTAATCCTGTAAAGATAATCAATGCTGTGATAGACAGATTCTACATCAGTAAGTCAATTTGGGGGTTATGGGGAAGAGGCAAAAAAAGTGAGGTTCAAGATTTTCAGATTAGCCAGGATCTGATTGGCAGAGCAGGCTCAATGGTCAAGCTAGCTTGACCCTAGCTTCCTCCACCTTACGTAAGCTACCTTTTTCCTTTTGACGAGAAGCTCCACCGCTCTCGTCATCTAAGGTTCCTTTATCTTACCACTTCTTGCCTGTCTCAGAGGGACATATTTATTCATCACTTGCAACAACTGCTCCTTAAACAGTCTCCACATGTCTATAGTGCCTTTACCATGGAACAATTGCTCCCAATCCATGCTTCCTAACTCATGTTTAATCGCATCATAGTTTCCTCTTTCCCAATTAAATATCCTCCCATTTTGCCTAATCCTCTCCTTCTCCATAGATATGTAGAATGTGAGGCAGTTGTAGTCACTATCACCGAAATGCTCTCCCACCACAAGATCTGATACCTGCCCCGGCTCATTGCAGAGCACCAAGTCTAGAATGGCCTCTCCCCTCGTCGGCCTGTCAACGTAGGAAACGTTAGGAAACCCTCCTGAACACACCTTACAAAAACAGCTCCATTCAAATCTTCTGCTCGAAGGAGGTTCCAATCAATATTGGGAAAGTTAAAGTCATCCATCACAACAACCCTACTACGTCCACACTTTTCCAAAATCTGCTGACCTATGCTTTCTTCCATCTCCCTGCTGCTATTGGGGGGCCTGTAGTAAACTCCTAACGAGGTGACTGCTCCCTTGCTGTTCCTAATTTCCACCCATACTGACTCGGTAGGCAGATCTTTCTCGACAATGGAAGCTTCTGTAGCTGTGATACCCTCTCTGATTAGTAGTGCTACACCCCCTCCTTTTTCCCCCCTCCCTATTCTTTTTAAATGCTCTAAACCCTGGAACATCCAGCACCAATTCCTGCCCCTGAGAAACCCATGTCTCTGTTATGGCCACAACATCATAGCACCAGGTACTGATCCATGCTCTAAGCTCGTCACTTTTATTCCTGAAACTCCTTGCGTTAAAGCAAACACACTTTAACTGATACCTTGGTTCCTTGCCAGGAAAATCCTTCTCACTAGCTGGTCTACCTCTTGCTACTACCTCATCTGCATCAACTCTCACCTCTGGTATACAGCTCAGGTTCCCACCCCCCTGCCATATTAGTTTAAACCCTATCGAACTACTCGAGCAAACCTTCCACCCAGGACATTGGTCCCCTTCTAGTTCAGATGCAACCCGTCCTTCTTGTACAGGTCCCAGCTTCCCCAGGAGGCATCCCAATTATCTACATATCTGAAGCCCTCCCTCCTACACCAGCTGCGCAGCCACATGTTAAGCTGCACCCGCTCCCTATTCCTCGCCTCGCTATCTCGTAGCACCGGTAGTAAACTAGAGAACACTACTCTGTTCGTCCTGCTTTGCAGCTTCCATCCTAACTCCCTGAAATCACTTTTTATATCCTTGATCCTTTTCCTGGCTATATCATTAGTGCCATTATGTAACACGATTTCTGGCTGTTCGCCCTCCCCTTTTAGAACCTTATACACCCGATCGGAGACGTCCCGGACCCTGGCGCCAGGGAGGCAACACACCTTCCAGGAATCCTGATCCTAACTACAAAATCTCCTGTCGATTCCCCTAACTATTGAGTCCCCTACCACGAGTACTTTTCTATTCTACCCCCTTCCCTTCTTTGCCACAGTGTCACGCTCAGTGCCAGAGAACTGACTGCTATGGCTTTCCTCTGGTAGGTCAACCCCCCGGCAGTATCCAAAATGGTATACTTATTGCTGAGGGGAATGTCCACAGGGGATCTCTGCACTGTCTGACTGTCCCCCTTTCCTCCCCCTAACTGTAACCCATCTATCCTTATCCTGAGCCTTAGGAGTGACCAACTCCCGGTAACTCCTCTCAATTACCCCCTCAGCCTCCCGAATGATCCGTAGTTCATCCAGCTCCAGCTCCAATTCCCTAACACGGTTTTCAAGGAGCTGGAGTTGGGTGCACCTCCCACAGACGTAGCCAGCGGAGACATGTGCCATGTCTTCCACCTGCCACATTCTGCAGGAGGAGCAAGCAACTGCCCTACCATCCATACCCGACTTATCTGAACACGCACTCAGTACTAAAGTGGAAAACTTAGTTCAAGTTGCTATAAAAATTAATAACAAGCTTATATCCAATGGAGGAAGTTTAGAATGAACCTTACCTTATTAACTAGGTTAGAGGAGGAGGGCGGGTGGGAGACTCTACAGTTGTAGAGTCTCGGGTTTAGCCTCCTTGCTGATATAAATGGTCACTGCTTTCCTTCCCGGCTGCCCCTCTGGTCCTCGGCACTTCCCCCGCTGTTCCTGCTCCTTCTGTGAAAGGGAAAACACCGCTGTCCGCTACCAGTAAGTAATTTTTTAAAAACTGCAGTCTTCCGGGTTCGTCTTATCTCCGCTGCTGCTCGCACTCAAAATCAGCGGGCCTGGTAGATGGATTCTACGATGGGAGGTTGGCCTTTGTGATTATCCAGGCTGAGTTCACCACTCTCCGTAACCATCTCCGATCTTGAATGGTGCAGTTGCCATACCAGGCAGTGATACATCCAGACAGAACGCTGTCAATGGCACACCTATAAAAGTTGGCAAGGGTATTTGCCATCATGCCAAATTTCCTCAGCTGCCTGAGGTGGAAGAGATGTTGTTGGGTTTTTGTAACCAGTGCATCCACATGAAGAGACCAAGAAAGCTTGTTGTGGATGACCACTCCCAGGAGCTTGACACTCTCCACTCGTTCCACCTCTGTACTGTTAATGTGTAGGGGGGCATGAGTAACATTCCACCGAAAATCAGAAATGAGTTCCTTGGTTTTGCCGGCATTGAAAGCTCGGTTGTACTCAGTGCACCATTTTTCCAGGTCTTTCACCTCCTCTCTGTAATCTGTTTCATCACCATCTGAGATTTGACTCAATGCTAACCACAAGGTTGCAAAGAGCAGGGAATTCAATGATGGTTCCTCTTTTCTTGGAGATGGCTCAGGCTTGTCAATTATATGGGGGGCAGTTATTTTATGCATCATTGAATCCATAGATTGTGGAAGCATGCCACTTAGCCGATCGAGTCCGCACTGACTCTCCAAACCGTATCCCACCCAAATCCACCCCATACCCTAACTCTGTAATCCTGCATTTCCATGGATATTCCATCTAATCTACACATTCCTGGACACTATGGGCAATTTAGCATGGCCAATCCACCTAACCTACACCTCTTTGGATTGTGGGAGGAAACTGGAGCACCCGAAGGAAACCCACTCAGATGGGGGAGAATGCACAAACGCTGAATAGACAGTTATCTGAGGGTGGAATTGAACCCAAGTCCCTGACACTATGAGGCAGCATTGCTAACCACTGAGCTATAATGCCGTCCACTGATCAAGCTAAATTTGGACATTATCAGGTCTTGTTGCATTTGAACATGGACTGCTTCAGTATCTGAAGAGCCATATTTGATATTTGATATTGAACCTTACGCATTCATCAGTGAACTTCCTCACTGCTGATCTCAAAGTCATTGAAAAGTCACTGACAATGGTATGTTACCCTGTATGGATGTAGTAAGGCTGAAATCATTGACTTCAAATAACCACAACCATCTTCCTTTATGTGAGATATAATTCCATCCAGAGGATACAGAACTTCCCCTGAATCCCACCCAACTTCAGCTTTGCTCAGGTTACTTGATGCTACACTCAGTTGAATGCTATCTCATTGTCATGGACAGTCACTCTCACCTCACCTCTGGAGTTCAGCATTTTTGTCCATGGTTTGGAAAAAGGCTATAATGAGATCAAAACCCTAACATCTCTGATGAAACCTAAACTTAGTGTCAGTGAGCAGGTCATTCTGTTGAAGCGGTGATAGCATTGTTAATGAACCTTTCCACCATTTACTGATGATTGAGAATAGACCAGTTGGTAATTGGCTGGATTTGTCCTGCTTTCTGTGCACCAGATATACCTGGGAAAATGTGAGGACTGCAGATGCTGGAGATCACAGAATGTGGTTCTGGAAAAGCACAGCCTGTCACACAGCATCCGAGGAGCAAGTGAGACAACGTTTCAAGCATAAGGTCTTCATCAGGAATTCCTGATGAAGAGCTTACACTCAAAATGTTGACTCTGCTGCTCCTTGGATGCTGCCTGACCAGCTGTGCTTTTCCAGCACTACACTCTTTGACCAGATGTATCTGGCCAATTTTCTACATTGTTGTTAGATTCTAGTGTTATAACCGTACCTAGGGATGGTGATAGTAGCATCTGGGACTTTGTAAGGAGTAATTCCGTGAGCGTGATTATGTCAGGTTGTTGCTTGATCAGTCTGTGATACAGCTCTTCAGCTTTTGAAGAAAGGTTGGTTGGATTGGGTTTGTTTTCGCTGGAACGCAGGAGGTTGAGGGTTGACCTGATGGAAGTTCAGAAGATTGTGAATGGCATGCATAGAGTGGAAAGTATGAGGCTTTATTGCAGAGTGGAGGGGTCATATATTAGGGAACACAGGTTCAAGGTGTGAGGAGAAAAGTTTAAAAGAGATGTGCAAGAGAAGTGTTTCCCACAAAACGTGGTGAGTGCTTGGAACACCAGAGGAGGTGATGGAGCAAACACAATAGCAGCATTCGGGAAACACCTAGCCAGGTACATGACTAGGAAGGGAATTGACGGATATGGAACTGTGGGATATGGAATCGGAAGGGAATAGAGAGATACGGTTTAAGTATGGAAAGGCAAAATGTGTCGGTGCAGGCTTGGAGGGCGAAGGGCCTGTTCCTGTGCTGTATTGTTCTTTGTTTCTGGCACAGATGTTGGTGAGGAAGGTTGATAGGGCTAGGTTTGCCATTGTCATCATGACAACGTGATGGTTAGCACTGCTGCCTCACAGCACCAAGAATTGGGGTTTGATTTCACCCTTGGATGACTGTCTATGTGGAGCTTGCACATTCTCTCTGTGTCTGCATGGGTTCCTCTGGGTGTTCTGGTTCCGTCCCACAGTATAAAGATGTGCAGGTTAGGTGGATTAGCTATGCTAAATTGCCCATAGTCTTCAGGCTAGGTGGGTGAGCCATGGGAAATGCAGGGCTACAGGGATTGGGTAGGAAGGGGGCTCCTGCAAGTTCCCTGCCTCCATTCCTGAAGAAGGGCTTGTGCCCGAAACGTCGATTTTCCTGCTCCTTGGATACTGCCTGACCCGCTGTGCTTTTCCAGCACCACTCTAATCCAGACTCGGGTTTCCAACATCTGCAGTCCTCACTTTTACCTAGGAGGAGGGTGCGTCTGGGTGGGATGCTCTTCAGAGGGTCGATGTGGACCCAATAGGCCATATGACCTGCATCTACACTGTAGGAACTCTATGATTTCTGGTTTCTAGGTCAATGCCAAACTGCCTGTTGGTTTAATTCCTCTGTTTCAGCTTTGTAGCAGCTTGATGCAAACAATTGATATGATAGGGTCCTCACAGAGCCTTTCATGTCCCTGCTTTCCCTGGTGAAGATTCTTGCTCTATACAAAGGGTCTCACTGCCCAGTTTGTTTCCTCTTCAGAGAACCTTCGTTCTTGTCCTTTCCTGTCGTAAGAATCTTTCTCTGTTATCGTACACCTGTTAATACCTGCATTTTTTAGCCCCAAAAATATATAAAGATCAGACATTTGTTTGTAAAGACTTTCTGTGCATCCAGATAATGTGGTGATGGCTGATCATAGGGAATAATAAATGTTTTCCTTTGCACAGGTAGTTATGCCTTTGAAAAACTCTGGCAAATGCATATTTTATTTGAAGAAAGAAGCACAATCCTTTGTGCAAATGCTGTAAATCCAGGCAGACGAAGATACCTACAAAATGTCAGATCTCAGTGAGAGTTTTCCTCCTTGCATCACATCACATATCCACAACTATCTATAGTTTTTCAGTTGGATTATTGATACATAACATGAAATGACATTTCTCCGGTGTATTAAGTAGGTATGGGAGAAATATCAATCATATATATGACTAACATATCCCCATAAAAACCCAGGATGAGCATGTAACTTAGAATTATTGATACTTGTAAGTTTATATGTTATAGTTCTTCTACAAATGAATTGGAAAAAATGTAATGACACCAAGAGTTTTACCACTCTCAACCGAGATGATCTATCCCAACCCTCCATGTACAGCCTCAACCTCTCCTCTACATTTGAAGCATCTAGTCCTTCAGAGTGTGCAAGATTGTAGTTACTGGTCTATTTACAGATGTCGATCTCATATTGTTGCTACTGTTCAATTCACAATGACGATCCATTGTTTCTGCTACTGTTCTATTTACAGATGGCAATCTCTTATTGTTGCTACTGTTCTATTTACAGATGTCAATCTCTTATTACTGCAACTATTCTATTTACAAATGGCGATCTCTTATTGCTGCTACTGTTCTATTTATAGATGTCGATCTCTTATTGCTGCTACTGTTCTACTTATGATGGCGATCTCTTATTGCTGCTACTGTTCTATTTACAGATGTCAATCTTTTATTGCTGCTACTGTTCTATTTACAGATGGCGATATCTTATTGTTGCTACTGTTCGAATTACAGATGTCGATCCCCTATTGCAGCTTCTGTTCTATTTCCAGATGGCGATCTCTTATTGTTGCTACCGTTCTATTTACAGATGTCGATCTCTAATTGTTGCTACTGATCTATTTCCGGATGACAATCACTTATTGTTGCTACTGTTCAATTAACAGATGGCGATCTGTTATTGCTGCTACTGTTCTATTTACAGATGTCGATCTCTTATTGTTGCTACTGTTCTATTTACAGGTGTCGGTCTCTTATTGCAGCTACTGTTCTATTTACAGATGGCGATCTCTTATTGATGCTATGCCTCTACTTACAGATTTCAATCTCTTATTGTTGCTACTGTTCTATTTACAGATGTCGATCACTTATTGTTGCTACTGATCTATTTACGCATGTCAATCTCTTATTGTTGCTACTGTTCTATTAACAGATGGCGATCTCTTATTTCTGCTACTGTTCTATTTACAGATGTCGATCACTTATTGTTGCTACTGATCTATTTCCGGATGACAATCACTTATTGTTGCTACTGTTCAATTAACAGATGTCGATCTCTTATTGCTGCTACTGTTCTATTTACAGATGTCGATCTCTTATTGTTGCTACTGTTCTATTTACAGATGGCGATCTCTTATTGTTGCTGCTGTTCTAATTCCAGATGGCGATCTGTTATTGCTGCTACTGTTCTATTTACAGATGTCGATCTCTTATTGATGCTACTGTTCTATTTACAGATGGCGATCTCTTATTGTTGCTGCTGTTCTAATTCCAGATGGCGATCTCTTATTGCTGCTACTGTTCTATTTACAGATGTCAATCTCTTATTGTTGCTACTGTTCTATTTACAGACGGCGATCTCTTATTGCTGGTACAGTTCTAATTACAGATGGTGATATCTTAGTGTTGCTTCTGTTCTATTTACAGACGGTGATCTCTTAATGCTGCTACTATTCTATTCACGGATGTCGATCTCTTATTGAAGTGAACCTTCTACTTACAGATGTCAATCTCTCATTGCTGCTACTGTTCTATTAACAGATGGCGATCGCTTATTTTTGCGCTTGTTCTATACACAGAGGTCAATCACTTGTTATTGCTATTGTTCTATTTAAAGATGTCGATCTCTTTTTGCTGGTACAGTTCTATTTACATATGGTGATATCATCGTGTTGCTACTGTTCTACTTACAGATGGCGATCTCTTATTGATGCGAACCTTCTACTTACAGACGTCAATCTCTTATTGCTGCTACTGTTCTATTTACAGATGTCGATCACTTATTGTTGCTACTGATCTATTTCAGGATGTCAATCACTTATTGTTGCTACTGTTCAATTAAAAGATGGCGATCTCTTATTGCTGCTACTGTTCTATTTACAGATGTCGATCTCTTATTGTTGCTACTGTTTTAATTACTGATGTCGATCTCTTATTGTTGCTACAGTTCTATTTACAGATGGCGATCACTCATTGTTGCTACTGTTCGGTTTACAGATGTCAATCTCTTATTGCTACTACTGTTCTACTTACAGATGGCGATCTCTTATTGCTGCCAGTGTTCTATTTACAGATGTCAATCTTTTATTGTTGCTACTGTTCTATTTACAGATGGCGATATCTTATTGTTGCTACTGTTCTATTTACAGACGGCGAGCTCTTATTGCTGGTACAGTTCTATTTACAGATGGTGATATCTTAGTGTTGCTTCTGTTCTATTTACAGATGGCAATCTCTTATTGCTGCTACTATTCTATTCACAGATGTCGATCTCTTATTGATGCGACTGTTCTATTTACAGATGTCGATCTCTTATTGTTGCTGCTGTTCTATTTACAGTCGTCAATCACTTGTTATTGCTACTGTTCTATTTAAAGATGGCGATCTATTATTGCTGCTTTTGCTCTATTTACAGATGTCGATCTCTTAATGATGCTACTGTTCTATTTACAGATGGCGATCTCTTAATGTTGCTACTGTTCTATTTACAGATGTTGATCTCTTATTGCTGCCACTGTTCTATTTACCGATGGCGATCTCTTAATGTTGCTACTGTTCTATTTACAGATGTTGATCTCTTATTGCTGCTATTGTTTTATATACAGGTGGCGATCTCTTATTGTTGCTGCTGTTCTAATTCCAGATGTCGATCTCTTATTGTTGCTACAGTTCTATTCACAGATGTCAATCTCTTATTGCTGCCACTGTTCTATTTACCGATGGCGATCTCTTAATGTTGCTATTGTTCTATTTACCGATGGCGATCTTTTAATGTTGCTAGTGTTCAATTAACAGATGGCAATCTGTTATTGCTGCTACTGTTCTATTTACAGATGGCGATCTCTTATTGTT
>NW_025213776.1:10630-20965 GCF_004010195.1 Chiloscyllium plagiosum | reverse complement strand
GTGTGAAAATGTTGCCCCTTAGGTCCCTTTGAACTCTTTCCCCTCTCACCCTGAACCTATGCCCTCTAGTTCTGGACTCCCCGACCCCAGGGAAAAGACTTTGCCTATTTATCCTATCCATGCCCTGCATGATTTTATAAACCTCTATAAGGTCACCCCTCAGCCTCCAACACTCCAGGGAAAACACCCCCAGCTTATTCAGCCTCTCCCTATAGCTCAAATCCTCCAACCCTGGCAACATCCTTGTAAATCTTTTCTGAACCCTTTCAAGTTTCACAACATCCTTCTGATAGGAAGGAGACCAGAATTGCATGCAATATTCCAATAATGGCTTCCTGGTATTATTGCTGGACTATTAATCTGGAGACCCAGGTATTGTTCTGAGGTCCTCTGTTCGAACCTTACCATGGCAGATGGTGGAGTTTGAATTCAATAAAAATTAGTGTGATGTTAACAGTCTCATGATGACCATGAATCAATTGTCAGGAAAAACCCATTTGATTGACTAATACTGTTCAGTGAGGGAAGCTGCTGTCCTTACTTATTCCTGCTTACACGTGACTCCAGACCCACAGCAATGTGGTTGACTCTTAACTGCCATCTGGGCAATAAATGGGAGCCCAGCCAGTGACGTCCTCATCCCAGGAATGAATAGAAAAATAAAGTCAGAAGGAGCAGATGTATTCTGTATAGTTCCTTGTCCTTATGTTAGACCCTGATGTAATTGTGCTTATTACTATCATGTAAAAAAAATCACCTTGTTAACCAAAAACAGAATCTCATCAGGAAAGACTGTACAATAATATAGACAGCTATAGGACCTGTACAAAGAATAGATAGGGGATTGGTGAGAGTGAACTACTGCAAATAAAATTTATTCTGAACCACATGCTGGCATAGAAGGCCAATAGCATGAAGTGCCAGTAATGGCCATCAGACTAACACCAGGGTCTCCAGTAAAACAGGAAGAAGGTCAGAGGAGGCGGTACCCAAGCCCTGCAATGTGTTCTGCTGGTTGGGGGAAACAGGCAAAGACCTGGGGGTGGAGGGCAAGAGAAAGAGATCAACTTTGTTTGAGAAGAGGCTGCAGAGTGAAGGATAGAGAGGGGCGAGAATGTTCCGATACTGGGTCACTCAAAAACCCCCTCCAGATCAGAATGGGTGGAGAAGGTCCTCATGAGACAAATCTGTCACCTAAGCATATTTACCCATCTTAACACTGTATTCTTTCATAACCTTGTTTCACAAAAATGTGCAAATCTTGCAAGATTCTTTGTAATCTCCAAGTGACGTTTTCAGAAAGCTGTGGCCTTGATGTGCTGAGTTTCTGTCTGATAATCGAGTTGGCAATGATCCACGGGGGCTGTGTGTGGGCAGTGGCTTGACGCTGGTTGGAATGTTCCTCTCAAGGTTTCGTTCACCCCCTTGATTGCTGCCTGACATTGCCCTGCCCCCTCGGGTTGACCTGCTGGCAGTCATTCTCCATGTTCTGGGCTGGAAGGTGTGCCCTTGCAGTGACATCAATGAGGCTGATATCTCTGGTAATCCATGCCCTGCTCTCCAAAGGTTTAGATTAGATTTGTTTCCTTACAGTGTGGAAACAGGCCCTTTGTCCCAACCAGTCCACACCGCCCCTCCGAAGAGTAACCCACCCAGAACCAATTCACTCTGACTAGTGCACCTAACGCTATGGGCAACTTAGCACGGCCAATTCACCTGACCTGCACTGTGGGAGGAAGACACAGGGAGAATGTGTAAACTCCACACACAGACAGTTGCCCGAAGCTGGAATCGAACCTGGGACCCTGGTGCTGCGAGGCAGCAGTGCTAACCACTGAGCCACCATGCCACCCTGCCAGCTCATATGACACTGCAGCCACTCTGTCAATGCCCAGGCCTTCCCCATGCTCTGGATCTAGCCTTCCCGACAGTGGAACCCCACCACTCTCGCTGACTTTGCACAACTCCCAGAGGTGACCAATAAAGGAATAACCATCCCACCATGAACAGGGCTCCCAGACCTGCGACTGGGGCTGACTTTGGGAAGGCCTTCGATTCCGCCCCATTAAACCCACCTTGACCGTAGTCCCACAACCTTTTCTTCCCCCTGTCACAGAGGTTGCAGCTGAAATATTTTGAGGCAGCCTTGAGATGTTATAAGACACACTTTAATTGCAAATCTTTATTTGTTCCCTTGGGAAAAGCCTTGTGGCTGCATGGATTTAATTTGGGAAGTCTCCCAGTTAAGGTTCAACCAGCTCCCTTTTAATGGCTCAAATAGATGGGACATTTCCAGCACGTTCTGTTTTTTTTTCACTTCAGCATTCCCGTACTGGCAAAGTTGCTGTTTGTAAAATATTGACCTTATCTATTTGTGGCTCACTTGGCTGATGTTGCTCTGGAAATGAGCAAGGAGCTTGCATTTCTCTCACAGCTTTCGCAACCTCAGAAAGTCCCAGATCACCTTCCAGCCCGTTGAGGATTATTGGAGTGTGGGCAATGCTGTAATATCCGAAATATTATGACCCAAATCACCTGCAGCGAGAGCCATAAACAACAACAAAATAGAGACCAGATATTCTTCCATTTCACTGAGGAGATGCAAATATTGGCCAGGGTTCCTGAGAGAACATCCTCGCTTTTCTTCATTCACCAGCCGAGAGGGCAAATGAGGCCTACATTAGCTACATGTCTGGGAAAGACAGTGCAGCACTCCTTCAGCAATGATAACATGGGCCCAAAGTGGGATCTTACCTGGACACAACCTTGAGGTGAGAGGGCTGACACTGAGGACAAACTGCCAGCCACTGACTGGTCACTGGCTCAGAGAGGTGAGTGGGAGAAAATTGTCATTCAAAGGAAAGAAGCCTTTGTCTTACTATAATATGAACAGGTTGGAGTGAGAAAAAAACCCAGAACATGCTGGAAATGTCCCATCTATTTGAGCCATTAAAACAGAGCTGGTTGAACCTTAACTGGTTCTGTTCATTCACAACATGGCCTAGTCCCAGGATGTACAGACTGTTGAGGCCAGAGATGGAGTGGCATGGTCATGGATGGAGAAAGGATTGGTCTGGCGGAAGGGGAGCGATTAAAAACATTCACTCATGATGGTCAATTGAATGGGAAGGGAAACAACCTTTCAGTTTTGAGATAAACAACTGGGGTAGCCAGAACTAAAAGGATCTAACAAGGCCTCAGCAGAAATAACTCTTGAGGATTCAGAGATTAACAGGCCAGGGGAAAGCTCAAAGCATTGAGTAATGGGAGCCCTGAGGGGTGGGGAATGGGCACAGTCTGGGGTGTGGTCTAGGGAGGGATTTACTCAGGAAGCCTCCAGATGGGGCTAAATGCCAATTCTGCCCATGGCATTGTGAACTGTCCCTTTAAGGCAGCAATAGTTCCTCTAAGGAGAGAGAGAGTAGCAAGAGAGGCTCAATCTGCACTGAGGTTTCCTGGCTGCCTGGAAATCTAGGCCCCAGAGATTGACTGAAATCTAGGCCCCAGAGATTGACTGAAATCTAAACCCCGGAGACTGACTGAAATCTAGACCCCGGAGATTGACTGAAATCTAGGCCCCAGAGACTGATTGAAACGCTTCCAAACAGAAAAGAGGTCCTTTTGTGTGTGAAACTTTTTTTTAAATCAAGCGACTTGAAAAAAAATATTTTCTTGGCAGTGATGATTGCCAGTTCATGTCCTGAAATCTTCAGTCACTACTCTGAGTTGAAAAGGAAGTGTGCTGGAAATTTAAAAAATTTTTTTCAGGTTTTTTTCACTCTGCCCGTGCATGTTGGTTGGGGTAATGGAACAAGAGCTTCCTTTGTCAAATTTCTGATGAAATAGTTGGTGGTTGCTGGGTTTCTAAGATTACTGATGACTCAGAGAGCTGTTGATGTCACTGCATGAAGACTGTTACTATTAATGAATGCCAGAAACTGGAAACTGCAGCTTGACTGTTAACTCCCACGTTACCAGGATGTTATTAAAAAGATTGTGCATGTGCTCTATTACTTATTGTGAAGCAGAGTAGAGTCTTCTAGAATCTGACAGTACAGAAGATAAATGTTTGGACCATTGACTCTTTGGGAAATTTATCCAATCAGTGGTGGTTCAGTGGTTACCATTTCTAGCTCACAATATCAAGGACCTGGGTTCGATTCCATCCTTGGTCACCTGTCAGTGTGGAGTTTGCACATTCTCCCCGTGTCTGCGTGGGTTTTCTCCGGGTGCTCCGTTAGGTGGATGGGCCATGCTAAATCGCTCATAGTCTGGGGACGTGAAGGCTAAGTGGATTAGTCGTGGGAAATGCACGGTCACAGGGATAAAGTGGGATTGTCTTTGGAGGGTCAGTGCAGACAGAGGCCATGAAGCACATTAAGTAGAGATTCTAATTAATCCCACTCCCCTTTCTCTTGTCCATTAGCCTTGTTAATGTCTTCCCTTTGTCCAGTATTTGTCTACTTTCCCTTGGCTATTGAGTCTGCTTTCACCACCATTTCAGATCGCACATTCCAAATCTTAGTCACTCACCATGTAAATAACATTCCTTCATCTAACTTCCAATTCTCTTCCCAGTGGGGATTAAATCTCTGGCTCCTGATCCTCCTGCCAATGGAAAATGGTCACTGTATCTCCTCTGTCAGAGTCTCTGGCAGAGCCCAAAGCCCGTCAGCCTGAGGGGGACATCACAACTTGTATTTGCATAGCACCATTCACTTAGCAAGACGTTCCCACCGGCTTCTAGTGGCACTGGACAGTGGGTACAGAACACTTTTCATTGTATCTCCCCGGATATATGCAACAATAAATAAAACATTCATAAATCACGGGACCATTGGCTGACCGAATTTGACAGCAAGGCCACTTAGAACTTGGGAACAGGAACTTAGCCGAAGGGAAGGTTTGGAGAAGTGTTTTAAAGGAATATTAATCGAGGTGGAGAGATTTAGGGAGGAAGATCAAGGGCTAGGAGCCTCAGTAACTGAAGTCATGGCTACTAACAGTGGAGTAATTAAAATCCGGGGTGATCAAGAGGCCGGAAGGAGAGCAAAGCAGAGATCTTGGGGGTTATAGAGATGAAGGAGCTCACAGCGACTCACAGGAGGGAGGGACAATAACCTGCAGAAAAGGTTTGATAAGAATCGGTAGAAAGAATCCATTTCCTCTCGTAAATCTAAAACAAGGTGACAACAGGAAACACCCAAAAGGTAAAACAGAAGAAAACAGAAATTGCTAGAGAAACTCAACAGATCTGGCAACATCTGTCAAAAGAAAACCAGAGTCAGCCACGACATCCACAACCGCATCCTTTTACAGAGCCATAGAGTCTTACAGCGTGGAAACAGACCCTTTGGTCCAACTCGTCCATGCCGACTAGACATCCCAATCTGACCTTGTCCCATTCACCAGCACTTGGCCCCTATCCCTCTGAACCCTTCCTATTCACATACCCCCTCCAGGTACCCTTTAAATATTGTAATGTACCAGACTGCACCACTTTCTCTGGCAGCTTGTTCCATATGGATATCATTCTCTGTATGAAAAAGTTACCCCTCGGGTCCTTTTTAAATCTTTCCCCTCTCACCTTTAACCTCTACCCTCCAGGTTTGGATTCCCCCATGCTAGGAAAAAGATCTTGGCCGTTCACCCTATCCACATCCCTCATAGGTCTCTGGGACTGTCGCCCTGAAACAGGGCTGAGCCTGGGAGGGCCCACTTTGTGTTGCGTGAGGATATTCAGGGCCTCGAGTCTGGTAGCTGTGGTCAAGGTACAGATTGGACATAACTCACAGAATGGCCAAACTGCCTGGCGGGGCTGAATGGCCTCTTCCTGTTCCTCTGTTTCATGCCTACATGTGGTGAGGTGGGGGAGCCCTCTAAAATGGTGACAGATGGAGGCTGTGCGTGTGGTTTATGTGAGACAGCGAGATGGGGCTCACTCATTCATCACTGTGTGTGTTTATGAATACAGCCTGTGACTGTGGGGACAGCCCTTGTCGAACTGACACCGATCACTTCCTGAGTCTATCTCAGCTGCAGGGTGACATCGATTGCCTGGGGACCAGGCAAGGAAGGGAATTTACAAAGTGTGGGTATGCAGCCACACCTGAAAGCTGCCTTCCAATAACAGGAACTAAGTGCTCTTTCCCAGTCTTGAGCTGTCGAGCCACTAACTCCCATTCACAGTCTGCGGCTTTGGCAGCAACAGAGGGAAAAGAACATTTCATGTTGTTAAAGACTAAACTGTGAATTAGAAGGATATTTCACAACGCACCTTCACGGCCTGGGCAGAGTGACAACTTACACTTAGCTAGCGCTTTTAACATAGTGAAGTGTGCTAGGCTGCTTCACAGCAGCATTTAACACTGTGCCACATAGACCTTCCGTTCAGGTGAAGTCACGAAAGTCAGTGTGACAGAGTTCATTAAAGGGGGAGAGCAGAGGATGTGGGAGGCAGTGCCAGAGTTTCAGGCCCAGGCAGCTGAAACATGCTGTAGTCATCCGCATCAGAGCAGTTCAATTGGCCAGAATTGGAAGAGTCGGAATCTAGAGGAGAATACGGAGGCGAAGAGGATTTGAGGGCTTGTAGGGACTTGAAAATGAGGATGAGAGTTTTAAATGTTCGACATTGCTGGACGCGGGAGGCTCAGTGAGCTCAGTTGGGGCCGTGAGCAAAGGGACGATGCAGATAAAACAAGGACAGCGGTGTTTTAAGTCAGCCCCAGTTTAGGCACGGTGGCAGTTGGGAGGCTGGGTGAGGGTCTCTACAGCAGCTGAGCTGAGAGTGGGAGCAGTGGAACCTGATCCTACAGAGGTGAAAGCAGGCCACGTTGCTGTGAACTTTGCTTGTCACGTTAGAGAGTGCCACGGTCCCTGTGAATTGGTGGGAATCGTAAGCCCAAAGGGGGTTGGGCTCATGCAAAATGAAACATTATATCACCATGGTAACCTGAGAAATGTGATGGCCCTAGCGTATTAAGACGGCCGTTGTTGAAGAACACCAACACCACACAAAATCATTGACAACACAGAAACAGGGCCAGGCCATTGGGCCCAACCAGTCCATGCTGGTATTTACTCTTCACTTCAGCCTCACCTCTGATATTTCTTTGCACCCAATTTTGCTCCTTTCTGTCGTGCATGTTTATCCTGCTTCCACTTAAATGTATCGATGGGATCCACCTCCACCATGCCCTGTGGTAGCGATTCCACATTCTCACATTCCCTTGCCAGGGAAAGATGTTCCTTCTGAATTCCCAATCACACTCATTACAAATGATCCAAGATCCTTCACCAATGGGTTTGGACTTTACAACACCTGGAAACATGCTCTTGATGCCTGGCTCTACCCAAGTCCTTCAATATGTCAATCACCTCAACCACCAAGTATCTGCTCCCCAGGGAAAAGATCTCAGTCTGCCCAATCATTCCCAATGCTCAGTTTTGATCAGTTCACAATGTAGGAAAAACACGTATTGATTTTAACCCTAAGTCTTCAGCACATGGGTCATAAAACTAAGACTTGTGTTAGACTCCTGAGTCAAAAGCTGCTTAGATCAACTCAATAAAATGTTTATATCACAAAATTGCCTCTCATGCCTAGTTAGTTATGGAAAGTGTGAGTCTTTCACCTCAGTGTCCGCACTGGCTCTCTCGCAGTACAGATGGAATGCTGCACTGTCTTTCAACAAGACCTGAGTCAGAGACCCAGGGTCATGACTAACACTTATATCCCTCAGTCAGCATCAAGAAGTGGCATATCATCACATTGCTGCTTGTGGGTGCTCTCCCTGCACCATGTGGCTACCATGTTTCCTACAACAGGGACTACACAGCTTTAGCTGCAAAGTACATTCCCATATCCTGAGTTAAGGGTTAGTGTTCAGCTGAATGCTCGGGTTAAGGTTAGGGCTAGGATGAGGATTAGGGTTAGGGCTAAAGTTAAGGCTTGGGCTAGCATTAAGGTTAGGTCTGCGGATAGGGCTAAGATAAGGGCTAGGGTTGAGGTTAAGGTGTGGGCTTGGACTTGGTGTGGGTTTAGGGTTATGGTTAGTGCATGGGCTAGGGCTAGGATTAGGGTAAGGGCTTGGTTTAAGGTGAGGGTTTGTGCTGGGTTTACCTTTAGGGCTGCGGCTAAGGTTTTGACATAGAATCCCTGCAGTGTGGAAACAGGCCCTTCAGCCCAACAAGTCCACACAAACCCTCCAAAGAGTATCCCACCCAAACCCATTCCCCTACCCAATTACTCTACATTTACCCCTAACTAACATATCCCTGAACACTATGGGCAACTTAGCATGGCCAATTCACCTGACCTGCACATCTTTGGACTGTGGGAAGAAACCAGAGCACCCGGAGGAAACCCACGCAGACACGGGGAGAACGTGCAAACTCCACACAGGCAGTCATCCGCGGCTGGAATTGAACCAGGGTCCCTGGTGTTGTGAGGTAGCAATAATAACCACTGAGCCACCATGACTAGGGCTAGGGTTCGGGTTAGGGTTCAAGCTAGGGCTAGAGCTAAGGTTAAGGTTAGGATTGGGGTTAGCCTTAAGGTTAGATCTTGGTTTAGGGCAAGGATTAGGGCTGGAATTTGGGTTAGGCTAGGGTTTGGGTTAGGGTTAGGGTTTAATGTAGGGTCAATGTTATGACTTGGGCTAGGTTTACTGTTAAGGTTATCACTGGCATTTTGATTGGGTTTAGAGTAATGGGTTAGGGTTAGGGTTAGGGTAAATGTGAATGTTAAGGCTAAGCTTAGAGCTAGGATTTGGGATAGGGTTAGGATTAAGTTTAGGGCTAGGGATAGAGCTCATGTTAGGGTTAGGGTTAAGGTGAGGGTTAGTGCTATGGTTAGGGTTAGGGTTCAGGTTAGGCCTATGGTTAACGTTCAGTTAGTGCTATGGTTAGAGCTTGGGTTCAAGCTAGAGTTAGGATTAGGGTTAGAATTAGTGTTAGGGTTAATGTTAGGGTTAGGGTTAGGATTAGGGTTAATGTTAAAGTTAGGATTAGGGTTAGGGCTATGTTCAGGGTTAGGGTTAGGCTATTACTCAGGTTTGGGCTAGGGCTAGGTGTAGGGTTAGGATCGGGTTTAGACTGAGAGTTAGTCTGAGGGTTATGTTCAGGGTTCACATCAGTTTAGATTAGATTAGATTAGATTAGATTAGATTAGATTAGATTACAGTGTGGAAACAGGCCCTTCGGCCCAACTAGTCCACACCAACCCGCCGAAGCGCAACCCACCCATACCCCTACATTTACCCCTTACCTAACACTACGGGCAATTTAGCATGGCCAATTCACCTGACCCTGCACATCTTTGGACTATGGGAGGAAACCGGAGCACCTGGAGGAAACCCACGCAATAATGGGGAGAATGTGCAAACTCCACACAGTCAGTCGCCTGAGGTGGGAATTGTACCCGGGTCTCTGGCGCTGTGAGGCAGCAGTGCTAACCACCGTGCCACCGTGCCGCCCACGGCAACTTTGACCTTTGGCTAGGAATAGCGTTAGAGTTAGGGTTAGGGTTAATGTTAGGTTCAGATTGGGGTTAGGCTTTTTGAGTTTCTGGATAGTGTTAGGTTTAGGGTTAAGTTGAGGACTTGGGCTAGAGTTACAGTTAAGGTCAAAGCTTAGTGTTGCTGTTAGGGTTAAGTTGAGAGTTTGTTTTAGGGTTAGGATAAATGAGAAGAAGGGCTTATGCCCGAAACGTCGACAAACTTTCCCCATTCCTGAAGAAGGGCTTATGCCCGAAACGTCGATTCTCCTGTTCCTTGGATGCTGTCTGACCTGCTGCACTTTTCCAGCAACACATTTCCAGCATAAATGATGTGGCTAAGGCTCAGCCTAGGGTTAGGGTTAGGATTAGGGTTAGGGTTAAGGTTAGGAATAGGGTTAGAGTTAGGGTTAGGGTTAGGGTGAGTGTTAGGGTTAGGATTAGGGTTTGGGTTTGGATTAGGGTTAGAGTTAGGGTAAGGCCTCAGCCTAGGGTTAGTGCGATAGGGTTAGGGTTAGGGTTAGGGTTAGGGATAGGGTTAGGGTTAGGGTTAGGGGTTAGGGTTAGGGTTGTGGTTAGGGTTAGGGTTAGGGTTAGGGTTAGGTTTAGGGTTAGGTTTAGCATGTGAGCTGGGGTTAGGTGTAGGTTTAGGGTTAGGGTTAGGGTAAGATTGAGGTTAAGGTTTGGGTTAGAGCATGAGTCATAGAGTCTTAGAGTCATAGAGATGTACAGGATAGAAACAGACCCTTCAGTCCAACCTGTCCATGCCGACCAAATATGCCAACCCAATCTAGTCCCACCTGCCAGCACCCAGTCCATATCCCCCCAAACCCTTCCTA
>NW_025213776.1:0-639 GCF_004010195.1 Chiloscyllium plagiosum | reverse complement strand
AGGACAAAGCAGCCCCCCGCTTGGTTGGCACCACATCCACAAACATCCCCTCCCTCCACCACCGACGCTCAGTTAGCAGCAGGGTGTACCATCTACAAGATGCACTGCAGCAATTCACCAAAGATCCTCAGGCAGCACCTTCCAAACCCATGACCACTTCCATCTAGAAGGACCAGGGCAGCAGATACATGGAAACACTACATCCTCAAAGATCCCCTCTGAGCCACTCCCCATCCCGACTCGGAAATATATCGCCGTTCCTTCACAGTCACTGGGTTCAAATCCTGGAATCCCCTCCCTCAGGGCATTGTGGGTCAGCCCACAGCACACGGTCTGCAGCGGTTCAAGAAGGCAGCTCATCCCCACCTTCTCGAGGGGCAATTAGCGACAGGCAGTAAATGCTGGGTCCAGCCAGCGACACTCATGTCCCGTCAAAGAATTTGGAAATAAATCGAGGTGACCAAAACCTTGGTCAGAGGGGGTAAGTTGTAGAGATTTTTGTAAGGAAGACAAGGTGGATGGAGAGCAAGATGGAGGGACAGAGAGGGTTTGAGAGGGAAGCTAGGAGTTTGGGACTCTGCATGACCAGCACTGACAGAGCTCACTGCCAACTCCATCGTAGCAACACACACACAGCCA
>NW_025213775.1:32509-35973 GCF_004010195.1 Chiloscyllium plagiosum | reverse complement strand
CTGGTGCTGCCTGGGACTTGCCTGAGGCCTGCCTCCACCGCTGCTGCTGCCTGGGGCTCCTACTGGACTCGTCACACCTGTTTCCACCAGTGGCAGACAGCAAAAGCATGGCAATCCCAAAGGTCGCAGGGCCCAGCCGCACCTACGCCGGGGTAGCCGCTGCCTTCGGCTCGTCTGTTCCAACCCCGCTGCAACCACGACCCCCTTTAGGCACCTGACTAAACGCCTGGGGGTCAAGGCCTATCCCCACCCCAACATGACCATCGAGGCCTGCAGCAAAGCCATGGTTAGTGTGGTCGGCCCACTGGCCATCGTCGCTGCGGCCCGGATGTACGGGAAGGCTGTCTTCTTCCTGAAGACTGAGCAGGCGGTCCACCTGGCCGTGGAGAGGGGGCTCACTGTGGGTGGGACACATTTGCCCGTTGACCCTTTGGAGGTTACGGCCCAGAGGGTCGTGAACTCCAATGCCCCGACCTTCATTGCCAGTGAGCTCCTTCTTCCCCACCTCAACACCTTGGGGGAGATCCGGTCGGGTGTCCAACCGCTCCTGCTCGGTCTGAAGGACCCTGCTCTCCAGCACGTGTACTCCTTCCCATTTGCCTGGCCCGGGAAGAGATCACCGAGGGCTCCTTTACCCTCCTACCGCATCTTCTGGACGGCAGACGGTGCCACCTGTGCCGCGAGGTGGGACACATGAGAAAAAACTGCCCCACCCAAAAGGCTGCCCAGCCCCTACTAACGGCCGAGGGTGGCGCTGCCCCACCCACTCTCCCTCCCCCGAAGTCAACACCACAAGCCCCGGCAGTGGGGGCTAAACCAGAGGCTTCCAATGCCTCAGCCTTGGGGGAGGTGGGGGGGTCCACAGGACCCATGACCACCAAGGCGGGCGGGGAGGGGAAGGCCCATAAATTCTCCCCTGTTGCTCTGGGGAAGAGGCACCGGCCCTTGGAGGGGAGAGATGTCCCAGCAGTGTGGCCCCTCTCCAGGGGTTGAGCCTATGGTGCCTCTTGCCTGTCCCGCACTGTGGCCTGACCTGCCTGAAACCCCAGGGGCTACAGCAGGGCCTCCTGCTGCCACAACTCCTCTGGCCCCTGGGGAGGACTTTAACAACCACGAGGGCCGTGGTTCGGGTGACAACAGAGAACCCTCTGCTGGGTTGTCGAGTGGTGGAGGGGAGGAAGGTGTTATCCTCGCTCCCCCCTCCCAGACTGTTTTTCTGGGGGCCTTGGCCCTGGGGGAGGACCTTTTCCCCGAGGAGCCAAGCGTCCCGGTGTCGGGAGAGGAGCGGGGCACCGAGCCTCTGCCGCCTGATGACCCGAACTTGGGGCATTCTGGGAAAGGGTGTGCTGAGGAAGGTACCACCGGTGACCCTGGGGGTGGGGTCGCCGGGGGTTTGAGGCCAGTTGGCGGCGCCGGACCAGCCCCCATTCTCTCGGTAGGGGGAGGGGTCGGTGACCGAGGGCGACCACCCGGAGGAGGGTTCGGGATCGGTGGTGGACACCGGGGACGACGCGGACTCCGTCTGCAGTGAGATTTTCGAGTCCCAGGTGCCCCCCACCGATCTCCCCCTCACCCCCCTCGAGGAACTCTGGGAATTTGTCAAGGAAACTCGGAGTCGCCGGGATAGAGCCCAACTGGCGCTCGACCGCTGGAGCTCCTTCGAGAGAGTTTACTGGTCGGCTCACGCTGCTCGCCAGGCGCCTGGGCTGGATGTGAACGAGCAAAAGCGAGTCAGGAACCTCCTGGGGGCACTCCTGGTGAGGGCGAGGGACCTCTGTGCCCCTCCCTCGTCCTCCCTGTAAATGTATATAGTCTTTTAACTGTACTGGTGGTGGTTGCACAACGCTTCCGACATGAAGACAACTATAGCCAGCCTCAAGATCAACAGCAGCAGGGAGTCACAGCGCAGATTCCAGACCCTCTCGGTCCTTCGGGACGGGAGGTATGCGGTGTGCTTCCTGCAAGAAACCCACACTACCCCGGGAGACGAAGCCACCTGACTCCTGGAGTGGCGAGGGGGGGGTCTACATGAGTCACCTCAACTGCAGATCTGGCGGGGTGGCTATCTTGTTGGCCCCGCATTTTCAGCCGGAGATCTTGGAGGTCAGGGAGCCCATGCCAGGCCGTTTGCTTCACCTGATGGTTCGGCTGGGGGGCGCGGTGCTTCAGTTCGTGAATGTCTACGCTCCCCTGGCCGGGCTGAGGCAAGCGAGCTTCTTCGGAGAAGTGTCTGCTCATCTCTCCTCCATGGACGAGAGCCAGTGCGTCGTCCTCGGGGGAGATTTTAACTGCATCCTCGAGGACAGGGACCACGGCGGTGCCCGCACCGGTTGGGCATCAGGGAGGAGGTTGGGGGACTTGGTCAAGTCCTTCGACCTGGTAGATGTCTGGCAGAATCTCCATCCCGACTCCAGCGCCTTCACCTTCGTGAGGCCTGGGGTTGGAGCGTCCAGAATCGACCGCCTGTACATTTCGCGGGCAACGTATTTTTTCTGCCTGGTGCGTAACCTCAACTACAACATGCAGCTCCTGTTCGTCGACCGTGACAGTTTGGAGGTTGCCCTCAAGGCACTGCCTGTCTTTTACCAGGACCTGATCACTGTCTGGAACATGGTCGAATCGCGTTGCGTCTACCCTCCGGCAGGAGTAGCAGCTATCGTCAGGGAGCCCTTTGCTCGGGTTCCCCTCCAACAGCTACTCGCGGGTTCGAGGGGATGGAGCTGTTGGAGGGGATGGCCGTGGCAGCGAGGGTGACCAGGGTCGGGGACGTGCTGGGTGCTGGGGGCCTGGGCTGGACGCTACCGCAGGACATAACAAGCAGGGCAGCGGTGGACGTCCGGTATGTGGTCACCGCCATCCGACGCCTTAAAACGGCGGTGCTCGGACCCAATGTAGTGCACCAGTTGGAGGACGCTCAGGTTTGCGGTGGGATCCCGTCCGCGCTCACCCCAGCCCGTGAGGAATTTCACATTGGACCCAAGGTCCCGTACTTTTTCGCAGCAGAGAGCGGCGGGAGCTGGGCGGAAGTTCAGACGGAGCGCAAAGCCGGTCGGGAAGGTAAGTGATTACTATTAGAGTGGGTGTGTTCTAAACCCCAGGTCCTACAAAGTAGGGTCTCCCTCCTTCCCTCCTCCTCTAACCTTAATTAAGAGTCCATAGACATGCCACAAAAAGAGGGTCTAAGGAAGTTTAGATCAAAGAGTGAGGCTTCAGCTCAGGAATCTTTGACAAGGAGGTTGAGTGAAGTGATTACACCACAGGTGAAGAGGGTGAAGACATGACTGCCCAGCTGGTTCAGTGCGCTACGTGCTTGATGTGGGAGGTCAACGACTCTGGTGTGTCTGGCTCGTATATGTGTGGAAAATGTGTGCACATTCAGCAATTGACCGAACATATTGTAGCGCTGACAAAAGAACTCGAAGACCTTAGGCTCATCCGAGAGAACGAGATCTTTCTGGACAAGA
>NW_025213775.1:14244-24890 GCF_004010195.1 Chiloscyllium plagiosum | reverse complement strand
CGAAACGTCGATTCTCCTGTTCCCTGGATGCTGCCTGACCTGCTGCGCTTTTCCAGCAACACATTTTCAGCTCTGATCTCCAACATCTGCAGTCCTCACTTTCTCCTCCCACATAATCCCGTCAGGCCCGGGGGACTTGTCAGCAGAATGCAGGTGAGTGGCGCTGGTGGGGTCGGAAGTGGTGGCAGACACGGCAGTAGGGGTGGCGGAAGTCACTGAGCGTGTGGCATCAGCGATGATGTGAGGGCCGGAAGTGGCTGTGGGAGTGGCCATGATGGGGGCAGAAGTGACATCATCAATCAGCGTGGGGGTGGTAGCTGCATTAGCCGTCTACCAAAAAGGTAACTGGTGTACCTTCCACATATAACATGGAGGTAAGCATTGACTTATACGCATCATTGTTATACTGAACATATAGTCCACACTCCGTAATCTCAGTGCTCAATATGGAGGTGGGACATGATTCAGTGCCCATAATGTTAGTAGAAGAGATTAGCATATGCGAGTCTTCGTTGCCAAGAAAGAGGCTTACCTGTCCCTTGTGGACTGCCCACCTCTACCTTAGTCTTCCCCCATCAGTCACCCTGCTGCCCAGCCTCCAGGGCTGACTGAGACTGTCTGTGTGAGGCACTGCCTCTCCCAGTGGTCCATTGCTCCGCAAACAAAGCACCCGCCAGATCTACCTCTGCCAGCCCTTCTTCCTCTTCCTCTTCCGTGACCTCCACCTCTGCTTCTCTCTTTTCCCGCAGCACCTCCCTCCAACGGCTGGGTGACCATTTGCATCACAGTAAGCTGAGCTCTATGTGCTTGCTGTTCCATCTTTAGTTTCCGCTTATCCTTCTCTTGAGCCAGCGATCTTTCAGCATGGATCACATGTTGTTCTATCAAATGCAGCTTTCCCGTGTCCCAAGTAATATATGAGTCTTTAACCTTTTTTGCTATTTCGTCCTTCATTCCATTGATGAAGCTGTTCCTCAGGCGTGCCTCATACAGCGTGATTTCTGCCGTTATGTCCCCAGGTGGTATCAGTCCACTATGGGCATTATGGACTTCAGTGTAAGGTACTGGGACACGGTCTCATCTTCTTGCTGTTTACACATTGCTATTTTGGTCATGTCCATGTTCACTGGGAATGCCTCCCTATAGGTGGTTGCCAGCGCTGCAACAAACTCATTAAAGTCTCTGTTCAGCTCCGTTTGCGGGTCAGCTTCTCTGGCATGGACATTTGTGGCTGGCCAGTTATACCGGATTTTGGTGACATCGGCACCCAGTTTTCGTCCCAGGAGACGTCTCATCTCATGTGACGTGGAATGGAACTCAGTACAGAACTTTGCCACTCCTTCAGCGAACTTATTACCTCCAGCCTTGTGTAAGTCAGGCAACTGCCCATTGGCACTTTCCAGATCCTTCATGGTCCATGGCCGGCGGACCAACATCAGGTACCCTTCTGGACCTGCAACTTCAACCATTGGTGCTTGCAGAATCACCTGGTTAGGTGATCGTACATCAGTGCTCTCACTGTCTGACTCATCATCTGTCATGGGGTGATCGCGGTCAGACCCTGGACGCCTTTCCATCTTGGAGTGGCCATCCTTCTTTTGCGCTTCTTGCTATGATCTGTTGTGGGTATGGTGTGCTATAAGTGATTCAGCAGACCCTGAGGCGGCAGCCGCTAACTTGGAACCTTTGCCAGGCGGATCTCGTAGGGGAGCTGTTGGTCTCAGAGAGAAGCCATCAAGGTCAGGATCTGGAACAGACTTAAGACACTGTACAGCTTCATTAGGTTGTTTTCTGCGAGTGTCCTCATGTGTGCCAGTGTTTGTCTGCGTATTTGATCTATCTTTTACTTGAGATTTCCTTTCCCTGATATCAGCCTCAGCCTTCCACATGTTATAAGCACTCCAATTCACAGGTTCTATTTTTCCCTTCCATCTCTCCTTCTGTCTCTCCTCCAACCGTGACCTCATTATTTCCAATTGCCTTTTACTAAAACTTCCTCCCTCCGGAAAACCACATTCCTTGATCCACAATCTTAACTGCTTTACAGACTCTGGGCCGTAATTATTTAACATGCATTGCATTTTTGATTGACCATTCCAAGTCCTTTGTGGACCCTCTTTTTGCTTGCTCTTGCTGGAGCCCATTTTCAGTGTTATTGGAAAAGTGTTCAGTTGTCTCTCTCTCTCTCTCGCAGTACTGTTTTTTTTTGCCAATATGACTTGCTTTTACCTCCAGAGGTCCCCTCTCATTGGGCGCGTCCACCTCAATGCTTTGATTTTCATAAACCAAGAAACCACGTATCCAGTACATCTTTGGCAAGTCCAACTCTGCTAGTGGTGGTTCTAAATCTAAAACCACCCTTAAACTTGCTGTCTCTTAAACACTCTAGAGACGGCAATCCTTTCCCTTGAGTTTTACTCGAATACCGCACGAGAGTTCACTGGACCCTCCTCCTGATTTATTTATTCTCTTAGAACGAATCTCTATGGAGGATTAATTAAGCCATGACTCTTACCCCAACCCTGTTCGATTCGCTCCCCAGCGCCGGGGCGATCGTAGATTCCCAGTCCTCTCACGCAAAGAGACCAATTTAGCGCTCGAGATGGTGTCTATGCCTACTGGGAATCTTCAGAATAGTACCCAGTCGCAGGGTCCCAGGCAAGCCCCCAAGTTTACTGTCATGGAAATTAAATCAACTCAAATGCTAGCAAGAGCAACAAAAAAGCTTATTTTTAACCTCTGCAGGGGACCTGATACATTGGCAAGATGCCTCATGTAAGGGGCGCCTGACAGCTTTCACATATTCCCATTATACTATAATTCGCTTCTCCTTATCAACACCTCAAGGCCAGGAGCCTGGAATATTTGAGTTCCTTTCCATATGTGGAGTTGTTTTTCTCATTCCTTGACTGTTGACATGATAGTTTATTGGTCTTGTAAGCCTGCTGATAGATCGGTTTAACTTTAAATTTTTTCTGTCTGTCTGCAATGCTTTGCAAAGTCAGGCCCTTACTTCTTTGTTTCCCTATGCTTTTATAGATTTCACAATAAATGCTAATTTTCCATTACAGAGTTTAACTTGGGTAAATGTGAGGTGGTGCATTTTGGGAAAGCAAGTCAGAGCAGGGCTTCTACACTTAATGATAAGGTCCTAGGGAGTGTTGCTGAACAAAGAGACCTTGGAGTGCAGTTTCATAGCTCCTTGAAAGTAAAGTCGCAGGTCGATAGGATAGTGAAGGCAGTGTTTGGTATGCTTTCCTTTATTGGTCAGAGTATTGAGTATAGGAGTTGGGGGGTCATGTTGCGGCTGTACAGGACGTTGGTTAGGCCACTTTTGCAATGTTGCGTGCAATTCTGGTCTCCTTCCTATCAGCAGGATATTGTGAAACTTGAAAGGGTTCAGAAAAGATTTACAAGTATGTTGCCAGGATTGGAGGATTTGAGGTATAAGGAGAAGTTGAATAGGCTGGGGCTGTTTCCCCTGGAGCGTCGGAGACTGAGGGGTGACCTCATATAGGTTTATAAAATCATGTGGGGCATGATAGGGTAAATAGGGTAAATAGACAAAATAATTTCCCTGGGTTGGGGGAGTCCAGAGGAAGTAGTGGAGGCTGGCACAATTACAGCTTTTAAAATGCATCTGGATGGGGATATGAATAGGAAGGGTTTAGAGGGATACGGGCCAAGTGCTGGAAAATGGGTGTTGGATCGGGATGGACAAAGTTAAAAATCACACAACATCAGGTTACAAATAAACCATTGGACTATAACCTGGTGTTGAATGTTTTTTTCAAACTACCTGCTTGAAGGAACTATCAACTCCCACTGCCACCACTCTCCCCCATCCACTTCAATAACTTCACACCTGCCCCCACACCTACCAGCCCTCATCACTCCACCACCCAGGTTGGTGCACACAATAATCACCAAGGAGATGGCTTGGTGACATCATAAGGGGAGGTTGCTGTCTTTATAAAGCATCATTCTGTTCACTTCAGTCAGTGTGTGCATGTGTGGAGTCCAGTCAACAGCATCAACTACACAAGATATTCTTCATACTGTTTCCTCAGCAGAATGAGAGATAAGGTGAGAGTCATTTCTTGAGGTCCAGCTGTCAGATTGTATACCTGTCGCCAATCGCAGCTTTGGTCAAATTGCTCCAACTTCACTCCATCCACTCAGTGGAGTAACAAAAAGAGATCAATGCGGATTAAATGGGATAAAGAGGGAGATCAATGGGATTAAATAGGATAAAAAGGGACATCAATTGGATTACATAGGATAAAGTGGGATATCAGTGGGATTAGATGGGATAAAAAGAGGGAGATCAATGCAGAACAATTGGGGGAAAGGGATTAATTAGGTTAAATTGGCTAAAGAATAAGATCAATGGTATTAAATGGGATGAAGAGATAGATAATTGGTAATTGAATGAAATAAACAAGATTGTTGCTGGGGAAAAAATAAGCACTACTGCAGTTAGGCAGTAGTGTGGGAGTAAAAAAAATAAACAGGAATGTCAGAGGTAAAAGGAAAAAAAAAGGTTCTGTTCACTCTGAGAGCTGGCTGTGACAGAGCTGTACAAAAAAAAGAACAGGAGTGTCAGATATCCTGTCACACTTTGAAAGCTGGCTTTTGAGGGAGCTGGATCAGTGTGCGTAAAAAAAATAAACAAGATTGTGTAGCATAATTGGGATAAATAGGAGTTAAATGGCAATTAAATGGGATGAAGAGGAAGATTAGATTAGATTACTTACAGTGTGCAAACAGGCCCTTCGGCCCAACAAGTCCACACCGCCCCGCCGAAGCGCAACCCACCCATGCCCCTACATTTATCCCTTACCTAACACTATGGGCAATTTAGCATGGCCAATTCACCTGACCTGCACATCTTTGGACTATGGGAGGAAACCGGAGCACCCGGAGGAAACCCACGCAGACACGGGGAGAACGTGCAAACTCCACGCAGTCAGTCGCCTGAGGCGGGAATTGAACCCGGGTCTCTGGCGCTGCGAGGCAGCAGTGCTAACCACGGTGGCACGGTGGCTCGATGGGAAGCAATGGGAATAAGTAGGATAAAGAGGGAGATCAGTTTACGTTAAATAGGAATTGAGAGATACTATTTGGAATTTGATGGGATAAAGAGGAAGATCAATCAGGTTAAATGGTTCATGAATATGTGGTAAATGTGATAAAATGGCATGTTACAATCCCACCTGATGGTAGTACTGGAAAAGTCAAGTCTCAAAATGAAGTCTGATCTGATATATGGAGCTTGGTAAGATAAAAAATTTGTAAAATACCTCGCAAAATAAAGTTTCAGTTTATTCCCCAGCACCATTAATTTAAAGTGATTAACATCCAAAAAAAAAAAGCCCTATCAAATCCTTACAATTAATCAAGCTGATTCTTCCCCGTTCTTACCTGGGGGTGACATGGTGGCTCAGTGGTTAGCACTGCTGCCTCACAGCACCAGGGACCCGGGATTGATTCCACTCTCTGGCAACTGTCTGTGTAGAGTTTGCACATTCTCCTCCCACAGTCCAAAGATGTGCAGGCCAGGTGAATTGGCCATACTAAATTGCCCATAGTGTTAGGTGCATTAGTCAGAGGGAAATATAGAGAAATAATGGAATGTGGGTTACTCTTTGGAGGGTTGGTGTGGACTTGTTGGGCCAAAGGGCCTATACTCACACTGTAGGGAATCTAATCATCTAAACTGTGAAGGTTTCTTACATGAATACTCATGACACCAAGAATTGAATTTTCTCGGCTTTTTAATAACTTTCATATTTCCAATCAAACACTCCTGGTTTGAAAATTGTCCATTCTAAAACATTCCACTGAGGTAACTGCTTTCCTTGAGCTACTCTCTACTCCTTTCTTGGAGATATTTGTTCTGATCCAAGTGAGCTCACTTCTGAATCATCCAAAAGCTTTCAATCTCTGAATTTTCGAAGGTAAATCAATCTTAATTATCCTGGATCAGAAACAAACTCACGGCTTTTGACTTTTATAGTCCAAGTCATAAACTAGCAATACAAATAATCTTCCATTAACACTGCAGGGGTTCCTTTCTCTCTGATATGTAGTGGATCAGGTCACCACAACAGAAGCACTGTCTGCCCTAGGTATCTTTTAAACCCATCAGAAAATTAACTAACCCCATCTGTCATGATTTTAATATCCAAATTCTAAAGTTGATAATATATAAATGTATATAAATCTGACACTTTTCATCACACCTCTCCACAAAGAAGGATGAAAATGTGTTCTGAACACGCATTTTTAATTCGTATCAGAAAAAAAACTCTATTCTTATCACTGCCAAATTAATGGTAATAATATAGCTTTAAATGTGCAATGAGTTTCATGGCGGCCATATCTTATATATGTGCATTTGAATCCCAAACTTCAGTTTCTTCATTTGTTCTCTTGACAAAGCATCAACTCCAACTTTGACTTTTCAGGAACATGAATTATTACTAATTTATACAGCCTTAGATTAAACTCCACTGAAACAACCATGAATTCTTGTCCTGCAATGTTTCAAATTAAAGGTCAGTTTCTCTCTGAAGAGAAAAAGGTCACTGGACTTAAAATGTTAATTCCGTTTTGTCGCCACAGATTCTGTGAGATTGACGGAGGTTCTCTGGCAATTTCTGTTTTTGCCTGTTTCAAATCTCCAACATCTGCAGTTCTTTGATTTCATTTCTCCCACATTGTTAATGATGTTGATTTCAAAGTGATTTAGAGCCAACAGAAGACTTAATATCTCGTCTGCTACCACTGAATATTTTTGTTGTCATGCATTCAGTTTCTTCAAATAATAGCTGACTGGCTGTTTGATTTTGATTTCATCTCCTTGCAGTAAAATGGCACCAGGACTGATGTTGCTAGCATCAATAGCCACTTTAAATAGTTTCTCACAATTTAGTGCTGCAAAACGTGGTGTGTTTATCAGCACAGCACACAAATATATTCTTGTGTCTATCCAAATTCTCTACCTTTCTTTATCAAGTTTGTCCAAGGAGTCACTACAACGTTGACATTCAGAATAAATGTCCATTACAATCCACTCTTGCTAACATATCATAAAATTTTGTATTTTGACCCAGATTCAGGAAAATCTTTAAAAACCTCTTACTTCTCTGGTGGTTCTTGGCTGTGTCCCACAATGTGGTCCATACAAGTCACTTCTGCTTGAGGAAATCCAGCCAGATTATAAACAAATAGATTTTTTGTTTCCAATCAAACAGTTCAGTCAAGTTGTGCAAATGCTCTTCCAAGGGCTGTCGAGACATAGCCACATGATTAGTGTGAACCATGCAGTTACATAGTCATTCAATTACTTTATCAGTTAACCAATGGAACATTGTAGCTGTACATTGTTGGGGAATGTTTTTCTCATATCACCCTTGCTTCATTTGCAAATCTATGTCCTCTCATTCTTGCTCTTTTGCAAGTGGGAAAAGTTTCTCCCAATCTACTCTCTCCAGCCCACTCATGCTTTTGAAAACTCTGCGCAGATCTCCTCTTAGCCTTCTTCTCTGCAAGAAGAACAGTGTCAACCTCTTCTATCTACTTTCAAAACCAAAGCATCTCATCTCTGGAATCTAGTTCTATCTCTGGTTCTAGTCTCTCCTACCAGGAGTAACATTTTCCCAACAGCTAGTCTGTTGATCTTTCAATCAGATTCAATTTTAGATTTAGATTTTAGATTTTATTGTCACACCTACTCAAGTACAAAATGACAGTGAAAGGTGTATAATGTCACCACACATGGTACCATCAAAGTACTCAGGTACAAAAAAACACTTAGATGCAAAGTAGTAAGAGAAACAAGAGTTAAAAAGTTAAGTATTCCTTCATAGAATAGTAGAAAAGTAAAGAAGTATGTAATAGTTTATATTAAAGTCTAAGATAGTTCAAATGAGGAAAATAAAGGAATAAGTTAAAGGTTTAACGGTCTTTGATGGATCCTCTGCCTATCTCGCTCTCTGGGGTGATCCCAGCTGTCTGTTCTTGACACCACTGCCACTGCAGATACTGTGCTGCTGAGCAGCTGAGAGACCACTCTAAGAGCCAATGAGAGACCAGGCTAATAGCCAGTGAGAGACCAGGCTGGGACCCACCATAAGCTCCGAGAAACCAGGCCAGGACTCGCTATGTGCTGCCAAGAGACCAGGCCGGGACCCACCATGAGCCGCCGAGACACCAGGCTGGGACCTACCATGAGCCGCTGAGAGACCAGGCTGGGACCCACCATGAGCCACTGAGAGACCAGACTGGGACCCACCATGAGCCGCCGAGAGACCAGGCCGAGACTTCTCATGAGCCGCCGAGAGCCCAGGCCGGGACCCTCCATGAGCCGCCGAGAGACCAGGCCGGGACTTTCTACGGATGTGAATACAAGGAGAAGAAAACATTAAAAGGTGGGATAAAGAGTTGGAAACGAGAAATAACAGAAGGAGTTCCGGTTGGAGCGTCCCTCTGCCGCCATCTTGACTGAAATTCTGCCTTTAAGGAAGTCTCCCTCTCATTCTTCTAAACTCTCGTGAATACAGACCCAGTCAAACTACCCTCTCCTCATAAGACAGTTCTGGCATCCCTGGTATGAACCTAGTGAATCTCCCTGCCCTTCCACTATTGTCTTAGATAGGGGAGAAAGTACGGACTGCAGGTGCTGGAGATCAGAGTCAAGAGTGTGGTGTTGGAAAAGCACAGCAGGTCAGGCAGCATCCAAGAAGCAGGAGAATCGATGTTTTGGGCTTAAGCCTTCAACAGGATGAGGCTTGTGGGCCAAGGGGATTGAGAGATAAATTGGAGCGGTGTGGGGTTGAGGGGAATATTGCTGAGGATGCGATAGGGAGATGAAGGTGGGGAGGTGATGGTGATAGGTTGGAGAGGAGGATGGACAGGATAGATGGGAAAGATGATGTACAGGTCAGGAGGGTGATGCCGAGGTGGAGGCTTGGGACTGGGATAATGAGGGGGGACGGGAAATGAGGAAAGTGGTGAAATCCACATAGATTACTTTTGGTTGCAGGGTCCCAAGGCGGAATATGAAGCGTTCTTCCTCCAGGCGACGGGTGGTAAGAGTTTGGCAATGGAGAAGGCCCAGGACCTGCATGTCCTTGGTGAAGTGGGAGTGGAAGTTAAACTGTTCAGCCACGGGGTGGTGGGATTGGTTGGTGAGGGTATCCCTGAGGTGTTTTCTGAAATGATTTGCAAGTTGGCGTTCTGTCTCCCCAATGTACAGGAGACCCCATTGAGTCCAACAATACAGTAGATGACATTGGTGGAGATACAGGTAAATTTCTGTCAGATGTGGAAGGATCGTTTGGGGCCTTGGATGGAGGTGAGGAAGGAAGTGTGGGCACAGGTTTTGCAATTCCTGCAGTGGTAGGGGAAGATGCCAGAAGTGGGGAGGCGTAGATCTGACAAGGGAGTCATGGAGGCAATGGTCTCTCTGGAACGCTGATGGAGTGGGGAGGGAAATATATCTCTGGTGGCCGCGTCTGTTTGTAGGTGGTGGAAATGGCAGAGGATGATGTAATGCATATGGAAGATGGTGGGACAGAAGATGAGGACTGGGGGGTTCTGACCTTGATGTGTTGAGAGAGGTGGGGTTCAAGAGCGGAGGTGGGGGATGTGGATGAGATGCGCTGGAGGGCATCGTTGACCATGTGGGAGGGGAAATTGTGATCTTGGAAGAAGGCGGCCATCTGGGATTTCCTAATGTGGAATTGATCATCCTGGGAGCAGATACAGAGGAGGTGGAGGAATTGGGAATATGGGATGGCATTTTTACAGGAGGTGGGTGGGGGAGGAGGTGTAGTCTAGGTAGCTGTGGGAGTTGGTGGGCTTATAGTAGACGTCTGTGGTTAGTCGGACACTGGAGCTTGTGATGGAGAGGTCCAGGAAGGGGAGGGAGGTGTTCAAGATGGTCCAGGTGAATTTGAGGTTGAGGTGGTAAGTGTTAATGAAGTTGATGAACTGTTCAACCTCCTTGTGGGAGCACAAGGTTGAGCCAATACAGTCATCGATGTAGCGAAGGGTTAGATTAGATTACCTACAGTGTGGAAACAGGCCATTTGGCCCAACAAGCCCACACCGACCCTCCGAAGAGTAACCCACCCAGACCCATTTCCCAACATTTACCCCTGACTAATGCACCTAACAATATGGGCATTTTCGCATGGCCCATTCACCTGACCTGCACATCTTTGGACTGTGGGCAGAAACCGGAGCACCCGGAGGAAATCCACGCAGACACAGGGAGAATGTGCAAACTTCACACACCTGAGGATGGAATCGAACCCGGATCCTTAGCTCTGTGAGGCAGCAGTGCTAACCAGGTGGGGAATGGTGCTGGTGTAGCTGTGGAAGATGGACTGTTCCACGTATCTGATGACGAGGCAGGTATAGCTGGGGCCCATGTGAGTGCCCATGGCTACCTCTTTGGTTTGGAGGAAGTGGAAGGATTGGAAGGAGGAGTTGTTGAGGGTGAGGACCAGTTCAGCCAGGCGAATGAGGGTGTCAGTGGAAGGGTACTGGTTGGGTCAGTGTGAGAGGAAGAAACACAGGGCTTGGAGGCTTTTGTCATGGTGGATGGATGTGTACAGGGACTGGATGTCCATGGT
>NW_025213775.1:7758-12197 GCF_004010195.1 Chiloscyllium plagiosum | reverse complement strand
CCCGGGTTCAATTCCCACCTCAGGCGACTGACTGTGTGGAGTTTGCACGTTCTCCCCGTGTCTGCGTGGGTTTCCTCCGGGTGCTCCGGTTTCCTCCCACCATCCAAAGATGTGCAGGGTCAGGTGAATTGGCCATACTAAATTGCCCGTAGTGTTAGGTAAGGGATAAATGTAGGGATATGGGTGGGTTTCGCTTCGGCGGGTCGGTGTGGACTTGTTGGGCCGAAGGGCCTGTTTCCACACTGTAATCTAATCTCAATCTAAATCTAAATCTCTTTGTTCTATAACATTCCCCAGGGCCCTATCATTGATTGTGTAAGTCTGGCCCTGGTTTGACCTACCAAAATGAAAAGTGGGGTTAGATTTGCCACTCTCCAATCTGTATGAACTGCTCTAGAATTTATGGAGTTTTGGAAGATGACCACCAATATATCTAATATTTCCAGGGTCACTTCCTTTAGAATGCTGAGATATAGATTATCAGAAGCTGGGAATTTGTCAGCCCATTACCTGATTAGTTTCTCTAGTACCATTTCACGAATTGATTTTCTTCAACTCCTCCCCATCACTAGACTGAATATTTTAAGGAAGTTATTTGTGTTCTCTTTTGTGAAGACAGACCCAAAATGTGTGTTCAATCCTTCTGCTTTTCTTTGCTCCCCATCATCATTTTTGCCATTTCTGACTAAGGAACTGACATTTGCCTTCATTAATCTTATTTCTCTTTGTCTTGAAGCTTTTACAGCCTGTTTTTATGTTCTTTGCAAGTTGACTCTCAGACTTCATCTTATCTTCTCTTGATCAATCTTTTTGTCCTTTTGCTAAATTCTAAACTATTCCTTAGGCTTGCTGCACACAACAAATCACTCCCCCTGGTGGAGGAGCGTCGCTCCGAAAGCTAGTGCTTCCAAATAAACCTGTTGGACTATAACCAGGTGTTGTGTGATTTTTAACTTTGTCCAGCCCAGTGCAACACCAGTACCTCCAAATCATATCTTTATTGGACATTTCTATCACTTTATCGTTACTCTTCTCCACCAGGACCCGCAAACCAGATTGTGCATTCATCCTTTTACACTGCACAATGCCAAATGTGGAACAGCCTCTCTCCAGTTGGTTCCTCAATGTATTGGGTGAAAAACCAATCAAATATATACTCCAGGAAATCCTGCTCCACAGCATGATTGCTAATTTGGTTTGTCTGATCTATGTGTAAATTATAGGACCAAAAACCTGTCCAACATTTCTTCCTTATCAATGTTGACCCCTTGCCTCCTCTGTGACCATGGCATCTCCCTCTTTGGGAAAGACAGGTCCAAAGTATTCATTTCACATCTCAACAATGCCACTGTTTTTGAGTGTAAACCCCTTTTTGCTCCCTAATTGGCTCAACTGCTCCTTTTACCATCGTTTTACTATTTATATGCTACAGAGGACTTTGGGGCCACTCAATTATGTTGGCTGCCAGTCTTTTCTCATCGTTCTCCTTTGCTATTATGATTTACCATTTCACCTTCCCATTGAAGCGACAGTATTGCTCTTGTCTCTCAATTCTATTTTCTATCTGACACCTGTCATAAGCACACTTCTCATCATTTTAAGCTGAAGGATTTGTTTGACCTGCCTTTCCCATCTGAGGGAATATATCTCAACTGCACCTGAAACATTTCCTCTTTGAAAATAGCCCATTGTTTAGTCACTACTTTTTCTGCCAACCTCTTGTTCCAGGCAATCCTGCTCAGTTCTGTTCTTGCCCATTGAAGGCAGCTCTGTGCTACTTCTTTTTTTTTGTCTGGATTGTTGAATGACATTCTCTGTGCACATACATGCACAGAAACTCTGATTTCGACTTCGATTCTTTCTCTCTTACTCCAACTTCACTTATAAACGTGCTTTTTTTAAAATTAGAATCCCTACAATGTGGAAACAGGCCCTTCAGCCCAACAAGTCCACACCAACCCTCTGAAGAGTAACCCACCAGATCCATTCCTCTACCCTATTATCCTACATTTATCCCTGACTAATGCACCTAACCTACACGTGCCTGAACACTATGGGCAATTTAGCGTGGCCAATCATCTAACCTGCACATCTTTGGATTGTGGGAGGAAGCCAGAGCAACCGGAGGAAACCCAAGCAGATACAGTGAGAATATGCAAACTCCACACAGACAGTCGCCTGATGCTGGAATCGAACCCAGGTCCCTGGTGCTGTGATGCAGCAGTGCTAGCCACTGAGCCACTGTACCGTCCCTATTCTCTGTGCTCATGTCAATTGTATTTCCAGGTATTTTGTGAACATTGATATTTTCCTCTATGATTCTGAAATTAAGATTCTAATGATGACTATGATAACCAATTTGTGACTCCTGCCTGTTTCTTTTTGACTGTATAGTAGTCACCCTTTCCCTTCCTTCAACCCGTGCCTTGAACTGGTAGTGTGACAACCTCTGGGAACATGGTTTTCATATAACTCTCAGTGTAATGACATGCCATCGTCCCTCCAGTTGCTGTTCGAGCTCTGAAACCTGGACCTCAAGTTTTTGCAGCTGCACATATGGTCATCTAGGGCCCTGGTAGAGTCCATAACTTCTCACATATTACAGCCACAAATTCTTCTCATTCCACTCATTAATTTCAACAGATATGAAGTTCTCACTTTAATATGAGAGCAATACTTCAGTTTGTTACACGCCATAAAACTTACACCTGGGATTACTAGGTCCCTGAATATACAACCAATTCAAATCCAATTAACCCTTAATTAATGTGTCCATCACTTGTTCCCTTATTTCATTAGGTCTCCAGCATACCTTAGATGATGACACAATGTTGTATTGATAAAGTGTTACAGAAACTGATATTTCTTTGGCTTTATCAGTCAATGGGACTTTTCAGTATCCTTTAAGTGAGTCAATTTTGGAAACAAGCTAAATCCAATTCTTCCAATGCATTCCTCCAATCGTGAAATAGGATATGAGTCTACTACTGTTGTAACATTGATTTTGCAAAAAAAAATACAGAATTTCTGCAACTCATTTCAGTTTCAGCGCCATTACAAGAGGTGACCTCCAGCTACTGATTGAGATCAATAGTAGCATTATTCATCATGAATGAAATCTCTTCCCTCACTTCCATTTTTGTGGTTGATGTTGTATCAATAACAGAGATCTGGCTGAAGGAAGGGCAAGACTGGGTGTTAACATAGAACATGGTACAAAGAACAGTACAGGCCCTTCGGCCCTCAAAGTTGTGCTGATCTTTTATCGAACTCCAAGATCAAACTAACCTACATACCCTACGTTGTACAGCGCCATTACAAGAGGTGACCTCCAGCTACTGATTGATAATTCATGTACCTACCTAAGAGGTGCTTAAATGTCCCTAATTTCTCTAACTCTACTACCACCACTGGCAGTGCGTTCCACACACCCACCACTCTCTGCGTAATGAACCTACTTCTGACATCTCCCCCAAACCTTCCTCCAATCACTTTAAAATTATGACCCCTCATGACAGCCATTTTTACCATGGGAAAAAGTCTCTGGTTATCCACCTATGCCTCTCATCATCTTATACATCTCTATCAAGTCACCTCTCATCCTTCTTTGCTCCAGTGAGAAAAGCTCTAACTCCCTCAACCTTTCTTCATAAGACCAGGCAGCACCCTGGTAAATCTCCTCTGTGCCCTCTCTAAAGCTTCCACATCTCTATCATATTGAGATGACCATAACTGAACACAATCTTCCAAGTGTGGTTTAACCAGGGCTCTATAACATCATATCCTCATGGCTCTTAAACTCAATCCCCCTGCAAATGAAAGCCAACACACCATACGCCTTCTTAAAAACCCTATCAACTTAGATGGCAACATTGAGGGAACTAGGGCAGCACGGTGGCTCAGTGGTCAGCACTGTTGCCTCACAGCGCCAGGGACCTGGGATCAATTCCTGCCTTGGGTGACTGTCTGTGTGGAGTTTGCACATTCTCCCTGTGTCTGCGTGGGTTTCCTCCGTTTGCACATTCTCCCTGTGTCTGCGTGGGTTTCCTCCGGGTACTTTGGTTTTTCCCAAAATCCAAAGATGTGCAGGTCAGGTGAATTGGCCATGCTAAATTGCATGTAGTGTTGGGAATGGGTCTGGGTGGGTTGTTCTTCGGATGGTCGGTGTGGACTTGTTGGGCCAAAAGGCCTATTTCCACACTGTAGGGAATCTAATCTAAATATAAGGTAGGGGAATGAGTCTGTGTGGGTTACTCTTTGGAGGGTCAGTGTGGACTTGCTGGACCGAATAGCCTGTTTCCACACAGTAGTTAATCTAATCTATGGATGTGGAACCTGCGATCCCACCGTTCCTTCACACTGCCAAGAATTCTGCCTTTAATCCTGTAATCTGCATTTAAATTCTACCTTCCAAAATGAATCACTTCACACTTTTCCAG